>NC_048418.1:10322251-10381222 GCF_013103735.1 Etheostoma cragini
CCCCCCCCCCCCCCCCCCCCATGTAGTCAAAGCTCTTGATCATGCAAAGTCAAGTTCAGTCAGTTTTATTTCTAGAGCCCAAAATCACAATTTTGTCACATAAGGTTTTACAATCTGAAGAATATACGACATCCTCTATCCTTAGACTCTCAACTATTGGTTAGAAGAAGAAAAAAAGATTCCACTTACTCTGTTTCCAAAGCTTGTAGCTACATCTTGTGGCCTTCCTCAGTGGATGAAATTGCTCAGTTGCCATGAAAATGGCTGAGTTGTTATCACTTGACCTAAATATGGAGTTGCGGTGGTTGTATATCAGTATATTCACAATTAGTTTTCTTTAAATGCAACATGTACTATAGGGCTGCAACTAATGGTTGTTTTCATTATTGATCAATCGATCAATTGTTTCGTTCATGAAATGTCTGAAAATAGTGAAAAGAATTAACCATTGTTCCAAAACCCAGGAATATTTAATGTACAATGACATAAAAGAGAGAAAAGCAGCAAATCCTCACAATTGAGAAGCTGTAAATAGAGAACATTTGGCAATTTAGCTTAAAAATGAAAAAAATATTACAATAGTTGCGGATTATTGCAGCTGTCATGATGTAGATTAAATTTCACACGTTCCTCCTTAAAACTCCTAATGTTTTATCACGTTGAACTTGATGATGGATGGATGTCAGACAAAACTCTGACATCTCCAAATAATCTCCATGTAAATGTTTGATTATACCTTTTTTTTTCTTTTCTTTTTTTTTTTTTTAACATAATTGTTGCTTGTTACCATCAATGTAGACATCTCAAGTGTGTATCCTGATAACTCATGATATCAACATGATGTCACTGAAAGAAGAACAGGGTGGGATGTTCCCTATAAACAAGTGTTTATAGGGAACATATATATTCTGTCGAGGAAAGTCGGAGAAATCAGCTAGTGTAGTATTTGGTTGAAGTAAACCGCATAGACTTTAGTGGAATAAGCTTGGAAATCACAGGTTTGGGGAGAGTGATTTGCTGGAAGGTACTTAAACGGTACATTTTGCCGAATAAGAAAACATACAGTAATTCATCAACCTCCTAAACACAGATTCCCAGACACTCCAGAGATTTAAGTCTAAACTTTACCTGCAGGCTGTTTTTCTTTTTCCTTGACATGTTCGCTCACATATTGCCCTGGATTTCTCGAGTGTGTGGTCTGTATCTATAAATATTCCCTGGATGGTTTACATAAAGTGAAGTGTCAGCGTTATCAGCGAGATGCTGCAGGCAGTGCAATCCCTCAGTCCTGCAGATAATGTGACCCATCTCCAGGCAGATATTGACATTCCTGGGTTGGATGAACTCACTGGCATCAGAATGGATCCATAAGGAGATCTGCACACTGAAAACGTAGAGTAATGAACATAGAGTATGGTATTGTATAGTAGACATGGTGTTTTAGGCGATTTGCTGTATTTGTCAGTGTTGTTGTAAAAGGAAATTGCTTGCTCTCCAACCATTAAACTGTTTAATTTATCATTTGTATTGGTTAATTTATAACTTGTGTTTTCTTTTAACTGCAGCATTTACTAAAATGATCACAATAAATGGACAAGAGTACCATCTTCAGCTGGTGGACACAGCAGGACAGGTATGATGATTGATTTGTATGTGAATATGGGATGTGAGTCCTTCTATTTCAAACCTGTAACTTTGCACACTAATTTCCTCACAATGTCTGTCTCTATAGGATGAGTACTCTATCTTCCCACAGACCTACTCCATAGATATCAATGGTTACATTTTGGTCTATTCAGTTACATCTAATAAAAGGTATACTTTTAGCAAACAAATCTCTATAATATATAATATAGTATAATGAGTTTAAATGCTAAAGGAGAAACGTTTCCCTTGGTTGTTCCAGCTTTGAGGTTGTACAAGTTATCCATGAAAAACTATTGGACATGGTGGGAAAAGTTCAGTAAGTATACTTCTTCTTCTTCTTCTTCTTCATCTTCTTCTTCTTGTTTTGCTGCCCAAAGCATTCCAAAACTTATGTAATAAATCATGCATACATGACAATACACTGTTTACTTTTCCCTCTAATACAGAGTACCAATTATGCTGGTCGGAAACAAGAACGACCTACATATGGAGCGGTATGTCATAACAAACACTTAAATTAAATTTGGTTGGGTGCCCAGATAGCACAGTTGGTAGAGCGGGCACCCATAAATAGAGGTTTACTCCTTGACGCAGTGGGCCCGGGTTTGACTCCGACCTGTGGCCATTTGCTACATTTTATTCCCCCCCTCTCTCTCCCATTTCATGTCTTTATCCGTCTTGTCAATTAAATGCCTAAAATGCCCAAACATAATCTTTAAAAATGTGGAATTTCTTATCATTCTGTTGGCAGAAAGGCAAAACTAAACATTCTTCCCATTTGAGACAGATGTTAATATTCAGGTGATAGCAGGGGGAAGCCACTTGTACCAAGCAGGCATAGTTATATTTGTCTGTGTTTGTTTATGTAGCCCTTCAAAAATACTTCACTCAGTGGAAGCAGAATTATACTCTGTGGCCTTACTCTAGTTTTTTTTTCTTTAGAGTAATCAGTTGTGAAGAAGGAAAAGCCTTAGCCGATTCCTGGAACGCTGCCTTCATGGAGTCCTCAGCTAAAGAGAATCAGGTAAGAGCTGAAGCTGCAGATAGTCGTGTTGACTTGGTTGTTATCAAAGCCTTTTATCTGTTAGAAGGTACCCAATTAAAATGTAATTTTAATGCATGCTATATTACTAGTTGACATTCATTTCATGATTAAATTGTCACAAAGGTTTGATGGGACCGCTTGACCAAGGGCTCAGTATCATTTGTAGATTATCGATTTTACAGATCAAGATCAGCTTACACATAATGGGGAGCAAACCGCGATAGGTGTATAATATCTTCTGTGGCACTGAAAGGAAATTTCATATGTCATAATACTCTGATGACCATCAGGATTATGTAGGCATGGGCCTTAAGACTACTCATTTGTGACAGAAAACTTTTGGGGGCATGTAGTTTGACTGTTCAAATTGGTTGCTTATGAGGCAGGGAGGGTCTTACAAGATATCAAGTTGCATTATGGGAAGTGTAGGATCCAGCTGTTTTGGAGCTTGGACCATACTCGGGACTAAAGGTTAGGATATCTCTTTTTTAGCATTTCCAATGCAGTCATTTTTCAACCTGTAACCCTTCTCTATACAGTCATAAAAACATGCATGCTAACTAGGACCACAGTTGAAAATTAAACGACTGGCTAACACTGGTGCATTTACAGAAATGCTTGTCTTAATCAAATAAATCTACTACTACATTTATTGTTATTTGCGGAGTACGCCTATACCGTACCGGATTCTTATTGTCGGTATACCCACACAAATATTAAAGAAAAGGGTTTGCTTGCCAGTAACCACAGGTGTCACAAATGGATCAAATGACTTTGTGTAATGTAAAAGGGGTCACTTGTAGTGTAGAGACCTTTTACCCAACAAGTTCTCCTCAGCTCCACGGTGTGTTTTAGGGTCTTTCAGCTCATTGTTTTGGTTTAAGAAAATCTTTTGGATGTGTGAATAACTGTTTGCCATCATCATCATCATCATCATATAATAATACTAACAATAACATTATAATAAATCAGTGTTGGTGCACTGCCCTCAAGTGGCCAAACATATTATTTCATGCAGATGCAACAATGGTTAAAAAGTTTATCCACCACAGCTTCCAGGATACAGCATCCATTATTTCTTATTAAAGTAACTGGAATCAATTCTTGATGCTCTTTTTCTAATTTACAACATAACTAAGTTTCATAATTAGGAAGCCTGTTTATTAGCTTTAAGTCAAGGTAAACAACAGTGCTTGACTGTCTTTAAATGCACAACACCATATTTGTTGTGCCTAAATGTAACCTATTCTGCTGGAAAATTCAAAGTGGTGTGACCCAGACATGTGACAGCGTCCTCTGTACATGCGTGCTTGTGTGCGCGCGTGCATGTGTGTGTGTGTGTGTCTTGCTGTGTCTCTCTCAGACGGCCGTGGAGGTTTTCCGGAGGATGATCCTGGAGGCAGAGAAGATGGACGGCGGCGTGCAGCCAGGAAAAACGCCCTGTTCCATGATGTAGAGCCGCCCAATCAACACACAGGACACTGCACTGGGATATCCCGTTACTTGAAGGCTAGCTGCCAGTTCTCCTCCACCTCAGCTGACTCCACCCCTCCAGGGTCCTAAATATCCAATACTGTCTATTTATGGCTCTGACTCCACTGTTATTTATTAGTATTTCCTATTTTCTTTGTGTTTGATAAAAAAAAAAAGGATGAGTGGCTGTTCCCTTGTCTCATATTTCCCACAATCTACCCCACCTCCGTCTCTGTGCTCGGCACTGATGCAAAACACAGAACTTCATTTGGGTGTATCAGAATAAATGTTTTCTTCTGCTCGGTAATAACGACTACCGTAACTAAGGCCAGAGATAATAGTGGCTTGATGCATCTTAGCTTCTCATTATGCAGCTCCCATATATACTGTAGGCAACGAGTCCTTCTCTGTTTTAATGACAACAGATAAGGGAAATGTCATGTCTGCAATACATACGCTCTGAAAATGGATAAGTAAACATGGACGTTTCTTCTGATACATCACCAGTTGTTTGGTCCTTCCAATATATACAGCTCTTTTCTACTTCATCTCCACAAAGTACCCACATCTCTGTCCCTCAGTTTGTTTCATAGCGGTCACTGTCAGCCAAAAAACTCTGCATCCATTTTCTAATGTTGAAAATGTTGTACAAATGTTTTTGATTGTAATCATTAAAGCAAAAAGTGGTTATGTAACGCAGGGTTGAGTGTGGATTATTACCTTGGCTGAAGAGTGAGATTTGTGTCACCAGGGAGGCAGGGCAAATTTATTTAATTCATCGATTTTTTTAAATTACTTCACAGAAGGGATAAAGGATAAAATACTTTGAATAGGGCCTAGGATGCAAGTGCACGTGGATATGTTTTTGAGATTCAGTACAAAGAAGCATGGGGAACATTGAAATTTGTGTTAAAAAATTAAATGCTGCGTTTCCATGTTGAGACAGAAACTTATTTAGGTTCTTTCTTCAATATGGTATATTATAGTACATTAGAACATTTTTTAAAGCTTATTTTTTACTGGTTTGAAGTGTTTGGGGCTCTGCTAGATAAAGGTGATGTCACGTACTTTTAGTGCACCAATCAGGAATAATAAAATCGGAATCTGGCGACAGCTGGTGGGTTGTTGACTCACTGTCAATCCAATCTCATCAAGCCACACCCTTGCAGTCCAGATGAAGCAGATTGAAGTTTTTCTCTTAATAAATGATACCTAAGTATGTTATTGTAACCTTTGAGGACAGTTTTGGTCATGAATTTTAAATACAATGAAGGAAAGGGGTCGAAAGTCCTTGGAAAGCCCTGAGAACTGGTGAGATATGCTTTCTTCACTGTCATCAACCCAATCAGCTGAAAATGAAACTCTTGCCTGAACAAGAATCCTTTAAGTCTTGGACTTTGTTTTTTGACTTGGCGTGGCTGTCAGAAAGTAATAAGAAAACTCCAAAGATTTCCAGAAATAAGAATAAGAACATAGCACTTGTTCTTTGTCAAACTTTTTTACTTGTCAAGGGAAAGGATAGACAAAACATAATTCGTTTTTCTAGCCACTTTGTATTCATATATGCATTCACCCCTGTGAGTCGCTTGTAGCAGTCTGCGGGGGTCCCTGGGTTTAAGTGCCTTGCTCAAAGATATTCCAATACATTGTCATTTTACAAGGTGTTGCACATGTCTTCGGTACAGCACTTGATGTCGATGTAGGCGTTTATCTTCAGCATTTCACAGTCTGATAGAGCCATGCACTTCTGGTATTGGCCATCTAAGAAAGTAAAACAAGGAAAAGGTTTTAAGAAAGCATGTCCTTTCAATATGTAAGAAGCGCCTCGCTGTGGCATAGAGTAATTGTATTTATCTTACACATTATTCACAAACATCTGACAAACAGTTCAATCCACAGAGAAATGCACATAGTCCATATTCAGAAACCGTGCCCTTCAACAAGACGTCAGCACTTCCATACGGTTGTGATGTCACAATAGTACTATATATAGAAGGTGAATACAGGTATGTTCAGACAGAGGTTTTGAGAAAAACAATGTGTTTATTGATCTTTAAAGCATGTAAACATGATGAAGCTGAAACTGAGAATGATATGGTACCTTTAAGCAATTTTCACTCCTTATACATTTTTCAAAATCTGGAACAAGTTATTTACCTCACCTCATTTTGGTGCCATGGTACACATGCAGGTGTTTCTCTTTAATGAACTTCTCCTTTGATTTGACTATGATCCACAGCAACGATCATATTGTATTTCATTGTGGTTTATGTACTAAGGTCATGCATTAGTTAAATTTAGAATAGTTTTCATTGTGCTGACAAACTCACATGGTTCTCTGAGGAAGCGGGCAGTAGCGCAGGCATCCTTCTCTGGTTTGCAGCTCTCTGCTGTAGGCTCACAGCTTCCTCCAGCCTTTTTGGAGACACACCGGTGGCAGTTCAGGGCTTCACCTGAAAACAAAAAACAGCCAACCAATTTTTCAGTCATTTTTTTTCTCCCTTTTCTGTGGCTTTATTGTGTCTGCCATATTGTGGACTATGTGTTTTCTGGAACCATGAGTATTTGCAAGATGTTAGCAAGGATCTAGTTTTCTTAAATGTTAACAGTGTGCATGAAGCGACATTGGATGATATTGTGCTCTCATAGATAAGTCAATTACTTTCATTTCTTAGATATGACTCCTACAGTCTGTTGCGAAATGAAAAGAATGCCTTTGAGTGTCTGATAAGTATACTGAAATTGTGTTCCTGTACAGCACAGACTAAAAGACATTAGAAGATGTCTCTGGTGCACAGCAGCACGTGTTTATTCAGTGGAGAATCAGTGACAGACTCACCAGCTGTAAACAGCAGGGTGACAGTTAAGGCCAAGGCCAACAACTTCATTTTTCTGTTCATTACTGCAACCTTTGAGAAATAAAGCACATATTAAATGATACAGTAGACAGCAGCCTACAATGCCTGCAGTGCTCCAGATTCCACGGCATTCTCATTAAACAGTTTTTTAATGTTTAGGCTTTTTTAGAGAGTTATCTCTTGATTTTCCTTAAATGATTTGAATTATATATGATACAGTTAAATTATTGAAATTCTGAGCAAAAACAAGTGTTGTTAGTATGCATGCACATATTGACATTTGATAGCAAATATATTGCAAAAAAGTCAAATATTGATTTTGATATTTCTTGTTATTAAACACATCAAAAAAGAACGGAAGGTAAAATACACAAAATAAGTTATATATTAAAAATGTATGTTTACCTTGATGATTCGTCCGTCTCGGTTTGACTGAGGTGTATTCATCCACGTTCCTCCTTTTATGTACTCCCAGTGAGAGGTGTATCTCTGTTAAATCTATATACTTAGCATTTACTCCTCACCCTGGGTACACTGTGTTCAGGGGTTAAAGTTTCCCAATGCTCAGATTCTTTCATTATGCAAGAGCTGTCCACCCTTTGTCCACTGCTGTATATAATTTATGAGCTTTTTGCAAATATTAATATATGCATTTGTCACAGACTCAGATAAAGCTTTATGTTAGCTGAATTTAAACCGTAGGAGGACAAGAGGATGTGAAAGGTACAGTGTGTGTTTGCTTTAGGGTGATTTTGGCTGACCTACTGTATATGAGGTGTATTACCTTTAGCCCAGTGCTCTTTACCTAACCTCAGCTTCAGACTACGAATCAAGTCTATACAAAGAATTTACTTGAACTAGCACTTAATATAATTAGAATATACATAATTTCTAATGAAAGAGAATAAAAGAATGGCACACTCGCCAGTTGTCATACAGTTCAGAGCACATACAGAAAATCAATCCAATACACGAATGGCTGGCTGAAATAGCAGTTATCAGTGGAAAAAAGTCCAAGTCCATGTGACGTTTAAATCTACACACCCTAGACAATTGTTTTAGACTTTGTTACTTATTCATTCTAATTATGATGTCACAATGGTCTAATCGCCAAACCCTTTTCTCATTCATTATTTTAATAATTGTTCACTCAAAATGAAGTCTCTTCTGATTGAAACGGCTTTGATTGACTGTTTTAGTAAATGCTAAACCTTGTTGAACTTTCTAATTTCTAAAAACCCACTCAATAAAGTGCAATAAATCATTTCAAATTGTGTTTTATCGCACTGCAGATAGAGAGAAAACGAGAGAGAGAGAGAGAGAGAGAGAGAGAGAGAGAGAGAGAGAGAGAGAGAGAGAGAGAGAGAGAGAGAGAGAGAGAGAGATTGGGGGAGGGAAGGGAGGAGGGGGCGGAAGTCATACATTGCATTAAAAAAAGGTTTTATCTGTTTTGTATCCTGCTACACCTGCCTAACCTTAAAACTGCTAGTCTTTGATGTTGCAACTGAGAGAAATTCAGTTCAACCAGGGTTACATCTGAATCAGTATCAGAGAAAAAAAAACAGAATCAAGAAAAGCTAGAGTGAAATCTGCTTTAGAGTATGGAATCTGGTGGCTCTGTTCAACCTGTCACCATCGAAACTCACAGACATGGACTGGGACAACACCTTGTTGTGTCTACATCTTCCCAGTTCCTCGCCCTACTTGTCAGAAGACAGATGTGTTTGTACTGGGTCATACATGTCCTTTCACCTCTGCTTTAGCGTTCCCTCTCTGATTGTTTTCCCTCCTCGCCTCCCCTTGTTTGGACACCACCCAAATATTATTCCACAACCCTGACTCAGTGCAACATCACTCCCAAATCCCAATCATAGCAAAATCTCTCTCCCTCCATTGTTTCGACCCCCCCTAGCGCCAAACTCCAATATCAGCACTGACACATGTAAGGGAAACTGTCCATGTGGCGAAATGTCTAAACCCCCCATTGTTGTGCTTTTGTTGCCTCTGCCTCGCGACACAACCACACTCTCTGTTGGCCATATATATCTGAGCGTCCACATTTTTCCACTCTTAGACAGTGTCACCAGTGTGGAACAGCTAACAGTGGAAAATGTCTCAGTACTCAGGAAAGGTGAGTACTACAACAAGGGATGCAGTCACAGTTAAAGTTAATCATGTGTGTATCACAAATAAATGTCAATCATCAAGGCAGTTATGTCCGGCTGATCCAACTTCCGATTGTACTTTTAACAGCGTTGAGTGGCACATTTACAAGATATCTTTTAGACTATTTGCAGCACTTTCCACACAAATATCTGTTAGGAGAAAACTACTGAAATCTTCACTGTTGTGGCAAAAAAACCAACCAGATCGTGTTCTATGAGGGAAAATGTTTCACTGGGAGGAAACTGGAGATCTGCAGTGACTGCGACAACTTCCAGGACCGTGGCTTCATGAACAGGGTCAACTCTGTCCGTGTGGAGAGCGGGGCCTACATCTGCTATGACCACCCAGACTTTAAGGGCCAACAGTACATTCTGGAGCATGGCGAGTACCCCGAATTCCAGCGCTGGAATGCTCATAACGATCACATGGGCTCCTGCAGGCCAGTCAGGATGGTAAGAGTGTATGTGTGTGTGCCAGAAAGTTACAATGATTTCAATAATTGGATTCATAATAATGCAGGAGTTAGCCTTGCACTACAGATGCATATTAACATGCATATAGTTATGCCATGCGCTGAAAGAAAACACTTGAGACATACTGTGGCCCTGGGCTATACATTTTATCCTCTGTGAACATTTACACTTTAGATTTCCAAAGGTACGATTGTTTGCACAAACAATACAGCCACTGTGACATAAAGGAGGAGGCTTTGACCCTTTGAAAAAGGCCAAAGGCAAACTTTTCTGCTATGACTTAGCGAGAGGGCATGTCATTATCCTCCGCAGCATGGAGAGCACTACAGGATGGAGCTGTTCGAGGGAGACAACTTCTCAGGCCAGTGTGTGGAGCTGTGTGACGACTGTCCTTTCCTGCAAGCCAGAGGCCTAACCAAGAGCTGCATCAACTCCCTGAAGGTTTATGGAGATGGAGCGTATGTATCTCTGAAGCACGGGGACACTTAGTTGGATTGAACCTGTTAGAGCACATGAGCAACATAATATGTACTAGAATATTGTAGTGTACTGTGTCTTCATTAGTGGACTTCTGGCTAATTTGTTAAAGGGTCCGTTCAATTTCTTTTAAAAGATTGGAACTTTATTGCCGAGAGACTGTGGACAGAACAAAAAAATGGGAAAGATAGAGAAGTGGGGGGAGGGGAGAGATGACATGCCAAAACACTCATTAATATCTGAGTTAAAATTGTTGTAATTTATTTGTTTGTTTGTTGTCATTGTTTTTGTCAAGCACTAGACATAGCTATCCATCTCTAAAATTTTGGCCATCATAACAATACAATGAAAATGAATAATGTAATGATAATTTTGTTAGAAACCACAAGAGGTAAGTAAGAAACTATGCTTTTGTATTTTAAACCTTCATTTTAGACTTAATAAAAGCCAAGTTGGATAGAATATTCTCAGAAATATGTCATACAATTTACCTTACACACCCTCACTTAGCTAAATATCCCATAAATAACATTGTAACCTGCAATTTTAAAATGTATATTAATGTTATTTATTAATTTTCTCAAACAGCTGGGTGCTGTATGAGGAGCCTAACTACCGCGGCCGCATGTACATCGTGGAGAGAGGAAACTACTGCAACCACATGGAGTGGCAAGCAGAGAACCCCAACATCAAGTCTGTTCGCAGGGTGGCAAACTACTTCTAAACCATCTCATCTGGCAATGTAACTGCGGGGATGGGATCATCCACTGAGGACAAACACACCCCACTGTCAAGTAATCTCACTATGACTCTGTGGGGCTGTAAAATAATAAAAGATGAAGAAAATGTATGACATTGTTTGTTGTTTTTATTTTTGTACTGAATTATTTAAAGGCTGAAATAAAGTAGTGACCCGACAATATCTTTAATGTTATTTTCATGTTTTCTCCTTTTATTCTTACTCCGTGTGAAGAGTAACTTAACCACCGCATTCACTGTTGAAATGGCTGCAGGTTTTGATTCAAGTAATTGCTCCCTCTTAGACACCATAACTTAATACCTTCTCCTCATACTAATGGATCCATTACCAAGTTAAATAACATACTCTGAACACCACTGAACACAGTTAATAGATTGGCATTTAATATATCCAGCAGGGGAATTAAAAGGTTTTAAGAGTAAAATAAAACGGTTTGGAAAAAAAAAAAACACAACAAGCCAGTCTTTTAACAAACTCATTCCCTCACACGAGTGAATGTTTGGAAGTCGGCAGTAAACAATAGATACTGTGTGTCCCCCCTACATATATAATATATAAATCAAGAGTGAAAGAGAGAAATTGCACATGTTGAATTAGTCTCTGCACCTGCCCCGGGGGAGCTCCAGGATCTCTGCTACCACCTAGTGTCATTTATCTATTAAACTGTGAAGTCGTGACGCTCACCCTGGGGTTGCCAAAGTAGACACAATGGGGATTTTTAACAGCAGTGACACTTGATTCTTCCTTGAATACAAAAGCGAAACAAAGAACAGAACACTCATTCTGAATAATGCATTAATTTATGTCGTACATTCTGGGTTTATCCACGTAAATTCAGTTTGCCTAACAATATCCATTGTTTCAGTATATTAAGCACCTAACATGTATCTATGATATATACAATGCAGTATATGTAGTTACCTGTCTGGCATAAGTTGTATTTAACAGCTTTTTACAACAAGATTAGCTCATAGTTTGATCATTTCTCCCCATGCTCTCGTTCTTTTAGGAATGCCACACCATGGTTGTGGCCGGTGGACCTTTGATGAACACTAATGTGATTTCTCTTCCAACTGTCATGACAACAGAACACCTATCTTTACAAGGTTACGCTCATGGCCTCTCTATCGAGTTACAGGGTCAATATAGGAGAGCTTAATGAGGAAATGCTTGGTCTTGAGTTACATTGAGCGGCACTAGTTTAAGAGCGATTACCTATACGGCTAACCTTATTCATGGGCCATTTGCTGCATGAATTGTCTGGGTGTCACCAACATGCCATTAGTCTGGATGTCAAAGATGAGAAAGAGAGAGGGAAACTGTGAGCAAGGTCTAATGGCATTTTAACAAAGTCATTGCTGAGTTTCTATGATGACGGGATCTATTATTTTACACAAAGGATTTCTATTTTGAAAGAGTATATTGAATGCTACGGCCCACAAAGCAAACCTATGTCATGGCATTCTGTTATTGTTGTAGACATCCATTTTATTTTTTTAATAAGTCTTCTTTAATTGCTCTAATGGAGGTACACATTTTCTGGGGAGAGAAGCATACCCAATTAGTCAGGGGAAATTACTTGAACCTTGACCTTTTTGAGAGAAATACTTCTAAACGTGATGGTCTGTTGGCTTGGAGACTTGGTCAGTGGGCAGCCTGACCAACCCTTTGTCAAAAAGCATTTAAAAAACCTCATGCCACATCTTATTTAGCAGTTATCAAGAGAAATACTTTTAAACAAATATCATGTTTGGAAATAGGAGAAGTATATTGTCACACACTTCCTGTTTTGTGATAACAAAAAATGCTAAGCGATTATGAGCAATGGTTTGGCTCTGTTATGGTTTTGCTGTGTTAGGTAAATTTTATATTTAACACTGTCTGGCGGTAATATGAGTAATTAGAACGAATACAATTGCATATTTTGTATCCTGTTACTCCAAATTAGGTCGGTTATTTTTAGCACTGCAACTTATGCATAAAAGATAATTCACATAGAAAAAAAATCTGAATTTACAAAAACTATTTACAAATACATTTATCACATTTACATCGATAAAATACATATAGGCTTACTAAATAATGTAAATAAGGTAGCCTACGAGCTAATACGTTAATATGTTAAATTTGATTGGTAAATACTGGCTATTTAAAAATTTAGACTGTGTATAACGTACCTCAGCCTAGAGTCTAACATGTGGTCAGCTGGTCTTTCACAGTTAAAATATTGCAATACATTATTTCAATAACACACGTAGGCTGTTTTTTTTTTCTAAAAGCGGCAACTGTATTGCACTACCTTTTACGTGTAACCAGTTAAATCATTAGGCATTACCTCCTAATTTAATTTAAACCCCGGGCTTAATAATAAGAACCGAAAAGTAGACTGTAAAATACCAACTCTGACCACAAAAAGTGCAAGTGTTTATCAGCTGGAACCGGGACAAATACCACCGTAGAAAGCACACATATCTATCCCCAACGCCTCATATTCCTACTGTTAGGCATCTTTTATATTTGAATTGTTATATATTGGCTTTTTATGTTCGATACGAGGCTAAAATGAAGTCATTACAGGCGTGTATCGGAGTCGTGTTAAGGTCACACGCTGGCTGCCTGAATTCCCCTCTTTGTGTTTACACATCCGGGTTTCCCTGTTTGCAGCCCATTCCCCATTTAGAAGCCATTTTGGACACAGATCAGTAACATGCATGTAAACCCCGACCGACCTCCCGATGCAGCGGTGCTACTATTCAAGTGAATAACCTCAAAAAGAACGCTGAGCTTTCTTCTTGGCTGGTTTAACGGCTTCCCATTCGGCATTTGGATCCTCTTCCAATGCGAAATGCTGTACATATTAACGGACTAACAGTCTGGCAGTCAGTTAATCGCTCCTATCTTTTCTTGCAACATTGTTGCAGCGTCGCGGCTATTGACACGCGTTGTGGTGGTGGTGGTTAGGCTGCTAGAGGGACCGGAGGCCTGTGGTCGTTTTGATCCTGGACTGATGTTTTGGACAACCTGAGTTTTAATGTTCGCGTCGGGAAGCGGGGGAAATCTCTGTCCTGTATTTAAAACGGAACATGTCTTTTTCATGGCTGACTTGTTCACTTCTTCTGGGAACTTTATGCGCAGGTAAGGTTGTATTGTTTGTTCCGAATTTGCAACAGTTCTTTTTCGAGTCGGAGTAGAGACACCTTTTTGTCTGAATTTGTGTGTGTGTGTGTATGTGAGAGAGATAGTCTCCGTTTGAAATGTCGACTCGCGAGCGAGTTTACGTGTGTTAGTTGTTTAAACTTTGTTGGCAGTGGTAGATACTATCGGTCAGTTGTGGGGATTTTATTCTCTTACTCATCAATCGCATTTTTGCTATTTACCCCCTCTCCCCTTTCACACGTACACATCTAGTTCACACACGGGCAATAATTAAGTAATAGCTGGGACCTAAAACGAAAATACATTAAATTACATTGAATTGTATTTAATGCTGCAATAAAAGATATTCAACATTAAAACTGTTGCGTCCCCTTCGCCTTTCTTAACAGTGGCAAGAATAGAAGGCAGCAGCTGCATCAACACCCTGAAACCCAAGGTCTGCACTCTTGTTTGTGGTGTAAAAGAGCCTGTGAAAACACACTTTCTCTGATTATATATTATTTTATAAATCGATGTGACAGCAGCTGTTGTCTTGAGTTAGGTCTTTTACCCTGAATTAAGATGAATGTTACACAGTTCCGTTTCCAAAGCCTGTGACTTAGCTACTACCAAGTGAAATTTAGCATTGAGCAAGGATTGTTTTTCTTTTGTTTGGCGTTTTTTTGTGCCAGTGTTTGCAACTCAGGGTTTCATTGTCTGTTCAAAACATGTTTACCTTTGTCCCCTAGCTAGGTTTTCCCTATAGTTGTTTTGGAAACGACACTATCCACTTTCCCCCCTTCACTTTTTAGTTTTCTACGACATGTAATAAATATCTTTTATTGTGCTGTCTCGTGTGTGCCAAGTAGCATGGTAGCCAATGCCTTTCTGGTTTATAGATTAGTGCTCGTACTAGTGTATAGTAAGCTGCTTCTCCAGAATTCATGTTGTTGTGTGTAAGCCTCAGTAAGTGACAGAGGGAGGGGGGTTGGGGAATGATATTGTAGTAAAAGTCCTCCAGGATCATGTGACCACAGATATTAGAAATGCCATCTCGGCTCAATGGAGCATCACTGCTGTGTGCCCTTACTTCCTTTATATGATCCTTATTAATGAGCATGATGTTTGGTTGTTCATTGCATGCATCCCTATATACTATAATGAAAGAGTGTGTGTGTGTGTGTGTGTGTGTGTGAGAGAGAAAGAGAGATTGGTGGGGGTAACACTGGGGGATGGGCAGCCTCATATAGGCTGGGATTTAAAGAGACATGCACTATTTTTTCTGTGAACAAAGATTAGGGGACTTCGGGAATGACATGTACATCATCTTATCTGCTTTATTAATCATCAAAACACATCTTAAATGTGTCGCTTGAGTGTGTTCAACATTAAATCCGCAAAGAGGATTGAATGTTAGGAGACTGACAGCTATTGTCAAATCTCGGTTTGGTTAGGGAAATTATTTCCTGCTAAATGACAGGAAAAGCCCTTAAAGAAGAAGGTCTTATCTGTCTTTCCAGATGTGTCAAACTCCAGCAGTATACACGAGTCCTTATCTATAGAAGTGGCATGACAATGTGTGCTGTGTTTCTATATCACAGTAGGGCATACAATTATTTTCTCTATAGCTAATTAAATTGTCTTTTTTTCCTCCTCTTTAGTTGTTACTCTCTGAAAAGATCTTTTTTGTGAATTTGATTAAGCTGAACTACTATTCAGCAACACTTTCTTAGCCCAGAGGAACTCCCTTTTTACTACAGAGAGCTCCAAAACTTGGCCCTCTGCCAGAATGAGGATAGAGGCTCTGCTCAGAGATGTTTCTTCATGGCATCGAGCGTATCCTGCACCATATGTTGTGCTTCCGCTGTTGAGTTTCAATTCATTATGATGTGAGCTGACTGAGGCCTTCTGTCCACTTCAGGGTACAGTCTGGGCGAAGCAGAGACCCGGGAGTGCGTGTACTACAATGATAACTGGCGTACGGAGAGGACCAACCAGAGCGGCTTTGAGCGCTGCGAGGGGGAGAAGGACAAGCGACTGCACTGTTATGCCTCCTGGCTCAACTCCTCAGGAACCATCAAGCTGGTGAAGAAAGGCTGCTGGCTGGATGACTTCAACTGCTATGACAGGTCGGGTCACTGAGCGAGGTCATCATTTACATTTTATATTTTAGGTGTCTGGCTCGAACCCAGAGGGACTGGCAGTGAGTACAACACAAATATCTGCTTCAGTACCCACATGTAGTTCGATATATCTATATTTCTTTGACCTGGGGCATTTTCAGCGACAGAAATAAAACAACTTGTGCGGAAACCATTTTTTTAATCAGCCGATCAACTGGAGAAATTGTAACAATTTAGTGGTTCTGGCTTCTCAAACTGAGTGAGAATGACCTGTAAGGTTTTTTGGCCTTTTGTTAAGGAAAAACTCAGGAGCAGTACAACTTATTAATTTAATTTATAATATTTAATTTCATAATAAACTTCATTTATCCTTTTTATTGATCCCCAGTGGAGAATTACTATTTACGCTCTGTTACAAATAACTATGGAGATGACCTATTCATGCACAAATGGAGAGATGTCAGAGTGTGTGGGCTGCCAGTGCTGTACCAACGCCCCAAGTGGTTGGTGGAGTACAGTGCCTTGCTCAAGAACACCTTGGCAGTGCCCAAGAGGTGAATTGGCATCTCTCAGCTACCATTCCACACTCCGTACTTTAGTCCACACGGGGGCGTGAACCAGCGACCCTCCGGTTCCCAACCCAACCCCCACACGTGAAGACGGTACGGGAGGCTTATGACTTACACAGAAGCATTTAATGAACAATTGAGGAGAGAAATAAGCAGGCAGTACAATTTGACCACAATGTGTTATTGTGCAGTGCCGTCCCTACTCTTTGAAGTTCCGGTCTTCCTGAAGGTGTATTTAAATTCCTGCTGGAGGTGTTACGTTTAGCTGAACCTTTTAAGGTCAACAAAGATATTGCAGGCACCGTAAACACTGATACTAAAACCTTGTTCAGCCTATTGCTCTCTCTTTGGAAAGTATGCTTGAGTGTGGCTGGCCGTCCGACCTCCAATAAGAAGACGGTCCTGACACAAAACATTCCCTTATCAAATCGCTGCCTAGATTCACTGAATCTGTAGAGACGGACATAATTATACATGACCAGTTTTGGTTATTAGAGACTGGCCGAATATTCTATTCCCCTGACCTGTGACCTATGACTGACCTGATGTTGTCTTGGCTTTCCCTTTAGTCTCATCTTACCACATGGTGTTCATGGAAATACCACCACATCCTTGGTAACACAAAACAAGCAATTTAAAGATGACATGTCAGGCTTTGGGAACATTTTCAAAGGGCATTTTCTTTTTTCAATTATGTGTTACAGAGTAAATGATTGATAAACAGATTTATCAGTATGGGAAATGAGTAAGTGCAGCCCTAAAACTTCCAAACTTTACATGAAACATGTAAAATATAATAAATACTGATAAAATGTAGAGATGCAGCACCGTCTTACTTATTCGCATCACCAATCTATAAATCTCAAGGGTTACCAGGTAGTCTGTAGCAGCGGTGCAGAACACAGCTCTGTGCCCACAGCCTGATGATGGCAGATTGACATGGTGGCACTGGGCAACTCAGGAATTTGTGAGTAAGGAGGAGAGTTTTAAACGAGCTTAATCAGCAGTCTCTGCAGATCTTTGTGGCGTGATCAAACTTTTTAGTCCTTTTAATATTCAAGCCACTGCGTTTAGAAAAAGCCGGAGACCTCCGGTAGCTCATAAAGGCTACCTGGAGAAAACAAAACTATAATAACCTACACCACATAAGCCTGCACGATTCAGGGATGATATAAATCACGATCTTTTAGCTTAGAATTGATATCACAATTCTCTGCCGTGATTCTTTTTCTCAGGAAGTGTAATGTTTATTGCACATGTAAACCATGACAAAACAAAACAAATTGGCAATACCAAACAGATTTGTTTTGGAACCCATCGCACATCTCCACAAGCCTGTAAACATAGTGGCTTCAATAAAGAGAAGGGTGAGTATTGCAGCGCTTGGGATCCCTTTTAAAAACCTATTTTATACAGTCCATCATCACAAGTCGTCATTTTGTGTGTGTGTGTGTGTGTGTGTGTGTGTGTGTGTGTGTGTGTGTGTGTGTGTGTGTGTGTGTGTGTGTGTGTGTGTGTGTGTGTGTGTGTGTGTGTGTGTGTGTGTGTGTGTGTGTGTGTGTGTGTGTGTGTGTGTGTGTGTGTGTGTGTGTGTGTGTGTGTGTGTGTGTGTGTGTGTGTGTGTGTGTGTGTGTGTGTGTGTGTGTGTGTGTGCGCACAAATTACTTAAAAAAAAATCTAAATTATTAAATTAATTTGAACAGTGTGAATCGAGATCGTGATTAAAATGATTAATCGTGCAGACCTAACCCCAGATGATACATCCATTTGGGTGGGTGGGTGTATAAATAACAGTTAGCCAGCAATAAAATAGGTAGTTTATATGTAATGTGATTTATCCTTTCAATTTGTTTCTGATTATTATAGGTAGTTCGAAGATTTACCAGCAGCTTTTGAGAAAGTCAAGATAAAAATTAGTGCTGTTAGGGGTCTCAGAGTGGCATATAAGAGTTAAACACAGAATGTACTATATTACTCCAAAAGCATATATCCCAAAACTTTGTTGAAATTGGATGTGCACAAATTGTAGGTTTTGCAGGTACAAATTTGTTGAGTTTTCAGGGGAAACCGCTTCAGTCTGAAGTGCTGTTGGCTGAAATTATAACTATAAAGGGAGAATAAAATAGTTGGTGGAAATCAAGAGCGATGGACAGGTTGGAAATTGTGAGCAAATGGAGTCAATTTTACAAAGACTAATTATAGCATTTAGTGTTAGTAAACCTGTAATTGAATCATGGCTTTCCTTGAGTGACCGGAATGGTGATAATTAACAATGTTAACAACTCAATGTATTCTCAATAAAAGATGTTATTTTATTTATTTTTTCTCAAATCGATTCACATTTGGTCTCTTTAATAAAAAATTATTCTGTCACAAAAACTGTCATTGGCATGACCTAATTGTTAGGGGTGTGCAAAATAATCAATTCACATTTGTATCGCAATTCAAGCTCTACAAATTCAAAATCAATTCATAGATTTCCAAAAATCTTTTCACGTTTTGTAATGACGTGTGTACTATCACATGGGAAAAGCATTTTTTTTTTTTAAATTCAACATTGCTTTTTAATGGAACATAGATTTTGATTTAAATTGTGAAATTTTCTGAATCTTGCACCCCTACAATAATGCTATTTTAGCCCCATTGTTTATTATTAAACCTGTTTGAAATGTTTCTTGTTTTGACATTTGGTTATTGAAGCAATAATTTAGGAGTGTCATCTAACTTTGTTTTTAGGCAAGAGTGTGTGTCCATGGAGGAAAACCCTCAGGTCTTCTTCTGCTGCTGCGAGGGCAACTACTGCAATGAACGATTCACCCACCTTCCTGACATGATTGGCAGTGGCAACCGAGGTGAGCGGCAAATGCATCCCGCATTTAGTACAAGCAAAAAATAGGTCTTCGCTTTTCTCCTCCTATTAGTGGGAGGGAAGCATAACCTTGCATCTGGTAGTAAAAAAAAACATTGTGTATATCACACTGATTGATGCATGTTACACAGACGTGATTTGTTTCCTTTAAAATTTTGCTTAATAATGCATTGTAAGAAATCTGGTCATTTGCCTTCTTGATTATTGTATTGATGATTGTAGTTTTCTTTGAAATGCCATTTCACCATAGAGGACTACACCATAACCATCTATGCATAGTCTAATATTGACTAGTAAGGTTACCGATAGTAGATGTTTAGCACAAGCCTATTTCTTGTATAACTTAAAGACTCTGTAGTGTCGTCTGTAAGGATCAAGGCTGGACAATCCAGATAAAATGTTACCGGCCTCTTTTTAAATCCGGCTTTGCAGTGAGGGAAGATGGTTATAACCTACATGCTGATAAAAGCTGTCGTGCTGTAATTATTCTGTTATTCCTTGACAGTAAAAATCCGGCCTCCACCCCGAGTGCCGTCCCTGCTCAACGTGCTTGTGTACTCCCTGCTGCCTCTCTGTGTGCTGTCCCTGGCCCTCGTTCTGGCCTTGTGGATGTACCGTCACCGCAAACCTCCTTACGGCCATGTAGACCTGAGCGAGGTGAGAGAGGCCATACCCCAGTCTGATTCTGGTTGTAGTCTGTGGTGCTTAAAGAAAGTCTTTCACTGCATGTTTCTGTACTGTATGTCACCCAATTCTTCTCTTATACTCCTGTAAGAGTCTGTACTAGGGGTAAGAGAAGTGCCAACAATCGATTTAGCAAAAGAACAGGACTTAACCTTGTTTTTCTTGTCTGTTATTTAGGATCCTGGACCAGCTCCTCCATCCCCCTTGGTGGGTCTGAAACCACTGCAGCTGCTGGAAATCAAAGCTAGGGGGCGCTTTGGTTGTGTTTGGAAAGCCCAGTTGATGAGCGAATATGTTGCTGTAAAGGTCTTCCCTATTCAGGTATGTCCATGAGTTCAAGGCATTTATGTAAGCTTCTCTCATGTCTATGCTGTGTCGTAGCTTCCAGTTTGTTCCTCTTGGTTATTAATATGACTTTTGAGTCAGTGTCAAGCAATCACCAATAAAATGAATAAATAAAAAAGAATCCAGGCAACCACAAAAAACTTATGTCCAACCAAAATGTTTACATTAAAAAAATATTGTTACATCAGTATATACCAACATAAGTGATATTTTTACAGTCACATTGTACAAATTGAAAAAGATTTTTTGTCATTAATTTTTGGCTAGCCTCTTTGTTTGGGAACAGAGGTTAAAGTGCTCATACTACATTTTTTGGCTTTTCCAATTTCCTTTATTATGTTATATATCTTTTTTTTGTGCACGCTTTAGGTTTACAAAGTAAAAAGCCTAAAGTCCACCCCAAAGGGACTTACCATCTCAAACCGAAAACACGGTTCACAAACTGCTCCTAACAGCTTTATTGTAGTCCAGCCTTTAATTCCTCGACGGATAATATATTATAATGCTCGCCTAGCTGCTAGCATGGCACTCGCTCATGCTCTGCAACTGACAAGCTAGCAGTACTAACTGAGCATGTGTGACTCCCAACAAAGATGGTACAGAAGTGAAAAAGAGAGCTCAACACACAGGGTTAAAAGAGGAGCTGCAGCAATGTGCAGTACAACAAATATATGTGGTGTTTTCTGAAAATGAAACCTAGTAAACCTATTCTGGTACCACCAGTTATGAACCTGAAAATGAGAATAATATGGGCACATTAAAACATCTTTTTTGTCACCCAGTGGATGGAATATTTACCAGCCACGAGAACAATGCTGGTTACGTTTTCACATTTTAAATGTGTCTGTGTCATCAAGGCATAATATGCTCCTGGAGACACCTTCTGTAGCGGGAAAAAACACAGAAAAAGATTTGACTGGAATGAAATGTTAATACATTAGAGGCACAAACTGGGGTAGCTGCTTTGTGTAACGTATAAGGAATCATGAATTAAGATTCTTCTTTTTTTTCAAATTGCTTGTAAAAATCACCAAGACCTAAACACTTTCTGGTCTGTGTGTTTGCGTAGGACAAGCAGTCATGGCAAAACGAGCGGGACATATTCCTGACTCCAGGGATGCGTCATGAAAACCTCTTACGATACATCGCTGCAGAGAAGCACGGCACCAACCTGGAGACGGAGCTGTGGCTTATCACAGAGTTTCATGAGAGGGTTAGTGCACATCTTACATCTCTCTCTCTCGCTCTCTCCCTCTCTCTCTCTCTCTCTCTCCCTCCCTCCCCCCACCCACCCACCCACCCACATATAAGAATAGGGCTCATGTTTACTTGAGCTGCTGGATGTTTTCCAATATTGGCAGATGCCTTTTATTTACCTCAACAAAAGAGCATGGCAGCTTTTATTAAAGTGGATTTTATTGCTTGTGGCAAGTCTGCTGTACACCGTATACCCTTTTAATGATAGTTGTTTTAAAACTATACATATATTTTTTTACTATACTGTAAAATATAAAACAGAAAATGTTATTGGTTAAAAATGGTTATAATGTGTTCTCTTGAAATAATACTATATGATTAAACACATTTAGGCTATGGATGGCCGATGGAGAAAATCAAATACCGCGATATTCCTCACCAAATACCTCCAGGTCGATATCGCGTCAATATTGTATGGTTGACTATTGGTGCTTTCACAAAATGTAATTTACACAATGAGATTTTTGATAAATAATCACGAGAAATGACTGATTGACTTAGGGGGTACAAGTAAATAATAGAACAGCTATAACAGCCTGGTAAGTTTAGATAATGTCATCACTTTACAAAATCTAAGGCAATATCTAATCTCATATGGCGAGATCGATATAACATTGATACATTACCCAGTCCTGCTTGAGGCTACCAGAATATCCTGTTCAGAGGACTTCTCAACGAAGGTATTAACACATCAAAAGTATGATTGAACAATAATTACCATAACCACGAATGCAGCATTACATGTGTGCAGTGACTGTCACGGTCTGTCCTTAAAGCACCTTTTATCAATGACAGTGGCATAAACGTATTTAGTTCTAGTAAATGTCTCAGTGCCATCTGTGCACTATGTAATACTGACAGCTTGTGTTTAAAATAGTGACTGCAGTAAGAAATTCAAAATACTGGAGAGAGTCGTCTCCCCCCGGCCCCTTCTCCTCGGACCGTAAGTTCACGGAGGCTAAAACTACAGCACCCATAGTCTCACTTTGCCAGACCCTCCGCCGAAAGCGTGCCGAAGGAGCATCCACAACGATGTTGCTAGCAAATTAAGTCAAACACCGGACCAAAGTCTATCTGTCCCCGGGATATGGTTGGCTAAATCATTGGACATTTAGGACTACAGTAGATTTTCTGAGACATTAGATTTTTGTGCAGGTATTAATCCCTTTTCCTGAATCTGTGTGTAGGGCTCATTGACAGACCACCTGAAGGGTAACACTGTGACCTGGAGTGAGCTGTGTTACATATCCGAGACAATGTCCCGCGGCTTGGCTTACCTCCATGAGGACATCCCCAGCTACAAGGGAGAGGGGCCCAAACCCACCATTGCACACAGGTAGAGAAAAAAAACTGTTTCCGGCTTTTCAAACTCAAATCCCTGAAAATCTGACTACATTTAGTTTTAGTACTCCTCTCTTCTGCTATATTTAGTCATTTTGTCCATGGAAGTCCATGGACTACTATGTGTGACTAAACATTTCTATAATTACAGCATTTTAATGAGTTTGTCCTGAAATTAATTTTCTAGGGACTTCAAGAGTAAAAATGTGATGATACGAGATGATCTGACTGCAGTCATTGGAGACTTTGGGCTTGCTGTACGATTTGAACCAGGAAAACCTCCAGGTGACACTCATGGCCAGGTATGGAATTACTTCACTACTTTATTTCCACATTGGCACTTTGATGCCAGTCTGAGGAATTTTTACCTAATTTTTCTGAAATGTTCACATAAGCTGGGCTTTATACAGTTGTTGCAATGTAGAAATGTCATTGTAAATATTAAATAGTCTACTATTATACAGTTACTCTGGTTTGGACAGGTTTTTTTCTTGTAAAAGAAAGCTTTAATAACCCACTACATTCAGTGTGTGTGTGTGTGTGTGTGTGTGTGTGTGTGTGTGTGTGTGTGTGTGTGTGTGTGTGTGTGTGTGTGTGTGTGTGTGTGTGTGTGTGTGTGTGTGTGTGTGTGTGTGTGTGTGTGTGTGTGTGTGTGTGTGTGTGTGTGTGTGTGTGTGTGTGTGTGTTTGTTTATTTATTCATTTCCTAAATTTCATATATACCTGAATCCATTGTCCTGCCAGGTGGGTACGAGGCGATACATGGCTCCAGAGGTGCTAGAGGGAGCCATCAACTTTCAGAGAGACTCCTTCCTGAGAATAGACATGTATGCTATGGGCTTGGTGCTTTGGGAGCTGGTGTCCCGCTGCACAGAGACAGACGGTGAGTCAACAGTGCAGGAAGGCTGCTTTGCAGACAGGTTAAAGGTCACTGTGCTTCGGACTGACATAATTGACAAAGGATTAGTTTTGGTTTTGCCTGGAAATGTTATCTGATCTTGGTTAAAGATGATGGTTAGTTACTCTTCAAAGTGCCAATTTTATGAAAAAAAAAAACTTTTTCTGGGATTTAGGGTGTTATTTTATGTCTCTGGTCACCACACGCATACATGCAAACTTAGAAAAAAAACTATCCATGCTGTTTTGAGTGAGATACAGGTTTCTGAATGTCCTGTGCCTTCAGTCTCCAGGGGAGCTGTTCAAAATCTGCACGGTTTTCTACGTCACTAGCCGAGACGAGGTGGCTAACCGTAGCACATGGTAGCGCTAGCATGCTAGCTCGTTCTTAATGGCAAAACACTGCTACAACACACACTAGCTCACCCTAATCTACAAAAGAACTACTTCCATGTCCCTGTTCTGCTGGTATTCCAAAAGTGCCCCTCTTTTAGAAGAAGTCTCCCAGCTAATCCTGCCTTGTACTGACCAAAGAATAGTTATCTAGCTCATTTGATCTTACCTAGCTACTGAGCATGTGTGACTCCCAACAAAGCTAAAACAGACCTAAACACAGGGGGAAAAGAGGAGAAAAGAGGAGCTTTTTTATTATTATTATTTATATAAAATGAAACCATGTAAACCTATTCTGATACAACCTCAAACTCAATTATGAACCTGAAAATGAGCATAATATTGGCACTTTAAACGGAAAGTAAGTTTTGGATTTTCCAAATCCAAATGTTGACTTTTTCTCTGTGTAACCCTTTCCATCCTGTGCCCTTACTGCCCCCCCTCAGGTACAGTTGGCGAGTACATGCTGCCGTTTGAGGATGAGATAGGCCAGCATCCCTCCCTGGAGGATCTGCAGGATGTGGTCGTGCATAAGAAGATGCGTCCAGCCATCAAGGACTGCTGGCTCAAACATCCTGTGAGTAACAGTGGGAAAAATAGATCCAGTAGTTTCCACAGCAATACCAGGATGTCATGCAGTCTTTTTTCTTTCTTTTTTTTTTAAACAGTGTCAATCTCAGTGTCAATCGTCTGAAGTCATAGTTCTCTGAAACAGATGTGTTTTTTCTAGTTTCTGATATAACAATGGCAGTTATATTCATATCTTTAGGCCACAGAAAAAGTGAGGAATTTCTGTCCTGTAAAATGGTTTTTTTATTTAATGTTTGGGTTCATAACTTACGTCCACAAAAAGGGCCCTTTAGTTCGTAAGTAAGAAAACCGAACTAGGGACTTACGCATATATAACTTTGTTTTGTGTCCACAGGGTCTGAGCCAGATGTGCGAGACCATCGAAGAATGCTGGGACCACGACGCAGAGGCCCGATTGTCTGCCGGTTGCGTCGAGGAGCGCATCGGCCAGATCGGCAGAACGATTAGCAGCACTACCTCAGACATCCCCGTCTGCATTGTGACATCTCTCACCAACGAGGACCTACCTCCCAAAGAGTCCAGCACCTGAATGGGTGACCCCATCCTTCACCTGAGCTCCTGATTTTATTTTTTGAATCCAAACTCAGCGGATCTCCGTGAATATTTAAAATCACAAAAAACAACAACTAGCAACTTAAATGCAGCTGCTATTTTATCCCAATACTGGTATTTTCTTTGTGTTGTTTTTTGGTGTTTAAAACCCGGATCTTACTAACACATCCATCTGCTGTAGGTTTGAAGTAGTAATAAGTTATGCGAAGGGCACATCTCATAATACCCATGTGTCAAATCTTAAATGTCGTCATTACCTCATGTATTTCTTGCTTTAGTCTATTTTTATTACCTCATGAGTTGTTATTGTTGTCATTTTTCCTGTCTTGGTCATGATTGTCTGTGGCCAAGTGAAATGAACTTTTGCTCCAAACCTCGGACGACTTGCTGCGCACCTCGGAGGAACCGTTTTGAGACTGTTAGACAAAATATATTCATCTTCCTCAGGGGTCGAAGCTTCTCGATTTTTAAATGCGTTTGTGCTCCCTTATTTTAAACCTGTGAATGCCTCAGAATAAATTTAAAAAAAGATCAAAAGAATTGGAGCACAGCTGTTTTATCGCATGGGAGGAGCTAAAATGGGAGCTGAGCAGTTGTATTGGACATTGTGGACTTTTTTTTGAAGATTTGGGACAAGTGTCTTGTCCCAGGGGAACTACCTCTCAGGTATCCAGTACGCTTCTTTGGAACATTTTCTCTAAGTTGAGAGCCAAGCTATCCAGCTAGCTATCGTGGACATATTCCTGGAGTTTATTTTGTTCTTTTTAATTGTAGAAATTTGGAGTTACTCCTTTGCCAGTGCCAGGACTAGGTGTCTGGAGTTGCTGTGTTTGTGTTTGTGTGTGTGTGTGTTTGTGTGCGTGCGTGCGTGCGTGCGTGTGTGTGTGTGTGTTTGTGTGTGTTAAATGATGTGAGATGGATTGTGGTTTTAAAGTAAGAACCATCGGCAGATAATTTGGTTTTATCCTTGCGAGGGCCATACTTGAGTAAGCAACATGTCTGTTTTTAATTTGCATGGGTATTTGTTCAATAGACTCAGTTGGACACCAGTCCCCAGATACCTCAGTCACTATACATCATGCAATGAGAGCTCAAATGGTTGCCTTTGTCTCAAATGCAATGCCATAGTTGTACCATAACATGAATACCATACATTGAATGTCCGTTATGCTGCTGTGACTATTCCAGGACACTCAAGGATTTGTAGATGTACATTGTACATGTATTATTTGTTAATAACGCTAATGATATAATGTGAGGCTTATATATTTTTTTTGTTTTGTTTTTCGACTGGGTAAGCCCGCAGCTGCTTACCCCTCCAGACAGACCTCAGATATTCTGACAAGTACCTCAGGCTTTTTCTACATGTATATCAAGTTGTGTTATGTATTTTATTGTGTTTTAGTAGTTGAGATATTTTATTGCCGGTTGGGCCTCTTTGTCTGTTGAGATTTCTTTTCAAATAGAGCCTGACTAGTTGTCATGGTGTTAATCCTGTATGGTGTTAATGCTGTACAAACCTAAAAGAAGAGAGGCCGATTCTTGTAAATACACCTGTACACACAGTTGCCGAACACTGATCTGTTTTTAAAAAAGAAAATCAGGACATTATTGTATTGTTCTCATTTCACAGGAAGGGATATTTTAGTTCCACCTCTACATATTTAAAAGTAATTTTGACAACTAGCTCTGTAATTTTTAATATATAGATATAATTCAAGAATTGTGGTTGGTTTACTGATGTCTATGAATAATGGTATCCGTTCCTCTGAATCAGAAGCTGTGTAGGTAACATGTATAAGAAAGCTTAGTGTGTGGATCATCAAAAAACAGACGCGCGCACACACAAAAACAAATCCCTGATAATTTGGTGCTGGCGGCTTCTGTGATTGGCCACTTGCTGGAAATGCCGGTTTGAACAGTATTACCTCAATATTAACCCGTTAATGTGATGTTCTGACCGGTTTGGTGATAGTTAAACCATGTTGGACACACAGGCTCATCTGTTGTGCTTTGATTAGTGCTGTGGAAAGATAGTGATTTTAACAGTGGTGTAACTGTAGTATGTGACGCTTGCTCATGTGCAGTTTGGGGAAGAAAAAAAAAAAATCAATCCCTACAGGCTAATGGTTTTTAGTGTTTGGAAATCATCAATGTGTCTAACTACATGATTGATTGATAATGCAGCCCCATTGTGATTCATGTGAACAGTGGCATGTGCGTGGTCCAAGAGTCCAGCAATATATATTATACAGCAATAGTCACTTGAATTTCATAGTTTAAGTAGTTAAACTCAGCTGTGACTTAGCAGTTTTCTTCTGCGGATCAATAAAGTACATCTCATCACACCTGGATCATGTTCTGATGAGGACATGCATTAAGACCCACAGCGTAGAAGTGCTGTGGGTTGAATGTTTGTGTCAATAGCTGAACATGCCTCAGGTGCTTTCACGTATTGTGCCAGAAAAACAACGATCACGAAGGAAAATCTACCGTCATCGTTTGTTACCTCCAAATGCTGTCTAACACCCAGCTCTTCTGAACAGAAAAACCACTTACCTCATGCAGTACCTCGTTAGTAACACTAACACGGAGTCAGTCTCATCTTCAAAGAAAGGAAAAACAAATCAACTATCTTGTATATATTTACTTGACAAATGTAAAGGTTTGCTTCCTTTTCATGTGTGAATCCTGTGAAAGCTAAATCTTTTTTTTATTTACAGTCAACATATTGTTCATTTGTCATAGTGTGAAAGGATGTTTGACTGAATTGTGTGACCTTCCCTGTTTATGTGAACTGTGTGTGTGTTTGTGTGTGTGATGTATGTTGGTTGGTTTCACTAAAACAGTACGAATGGGAACTGAGTTGAAATGCTTAGAAATATAAACTAGATGAGAATACATTCATCTTTTTGTATATTGAAATAAAGACAAACACTGATTAACCATGTCAATGAATTATTTGATTTTTTTTTCTTCAGTTCACATCTGTTTTGCCATTCTAACTTACATCAGAGGTTTTCAGTTGCTTTTCTGCCAAAGACCCCAATACAAGATAGAGAATGTACCACAGACCCCTTCCCTTGGAGTAATTTGATGTAGCCAATTTTTTACACTTCTATAGTTGGTTATCTAAAAGAAGAATACAAGAAATGTATTTTTCAATTGCTAGACAACAGTGGCCACAACTGAAGCTACATGTGCAAAACTAACTACAGTTGGCACAGCAGCATTTCATGTGGACCAAACTCTAGTTTGTTTTTATGCTTGAACACAGTTTTCAAATCTACAGACTTATCCCAAGGCTTTATCCACAACAGCCACAACACTGGCTCTACAGCACTTTGTTCACATGCTAATAGCCAAAGGTTTTTATTGTTATTACTGTTATCTATACTGTAAATTTCAATTTCCTTGCGGGAGTCATCCCAAAAAGAATTAATAAAGAGAAGTCTAAGTCTTTATAAATAGAAAGCTCAGAAAGCCTTTTTTTATACAAACACCAAATTAGAATGAAACACTCAAACACTGTACCGTTTGAGAGAAACAGTGAACAGGTAAAAGAGCAAAGATACCAAAATGTCTGGGAATACATGCACAGCTATTTAAAAAAGTGAAAAACACCATATCTTTACTGTAGTAAAGCTGCGATCTTCATGTTTTTCAGAAAGCAATGGATGTGGAAGCAATGGAAACACAGCAGTCATTAGTATTTAGAGATGATGCAGACATCCAATGTGATGAAGAAAACTTGCCACATGATGCTGGAGAAAGACAGCATTAGTCACACTATTCTTTGATACTGTTATGTACCTTCAGTTTTTTCCCCATAAATTAGAGACAAAACACTAAATTAAAGCAAACAACTGATTGTCATTCCTTACAAAAAAATGGGTAAAATCTATCTTTTCTTTAAATAAACTATTGAGTAGTGTGAAAGTCACTCAAATTGGTCAAACTGTAGAGATGAAAAGTTAGTACTTTTTGTATTGGTGTTTGGTGCTAGTGTTTTTAATCAGTGTGTTCTGAGTGACAGTGTGTGATAGCTGAGTGAAGATTGTTCATAGTGTTTGCTGCACTGAGCCTATTTTGAGATAAATGTGAAGAATTTTGTTGCTTGGAATGAGTTTTGCAGGTGATGTGAACTGTTCAGCTCAGGTGACCATTGGTAATGCAGACTGTAGTTAGAGTTTTGCACATGTGGCTTCAGTTGTGATCTGTGTTGTTTATCCGTGAAAAAATGAAATCTATGAGTTTTAGATTATGGTTGGATTGGAAAGTGATCTATGACCTAAAATAGATTGTAAAATTAAAATATTCGTTGATCTATGAAACTGTTTTAAAAGAAAAGAAAATTATTTTTTTCATGATAATTTCAATGAATGAATCTGAAAAGGTTAGAAAGACCACTGGGGGTGCTCAGACCCCACTTTGACAATCAGTGACTCACATTAACTCACCTCAACAAAATATAAAATATAACATAATAATTAACAGCAATGAAAAAGTAAGATATTGTTTACTGAATTTGTAATGCTGTCTGTAAAAACATATTTTTGTTGCGCATTTGATTATGTATATATCCAGCATTCCCATACTGAACTTTGCCAGGGTCTGTTCCATACTGCATGGGTTTTATTGTTACATTTGTACACTAGATGGCAGCATTGGTTCCAGTAGTTTGATTTAGTTTCTTTTATTTGTCTGGGACAATACCGATTCATCAAAACTGAAAATGAACCAAAGTAATGAGTCTATATTATTGACGGCCCTGCTTAGACATAGGAAAAGAGTAGTAACTTGTAACAGTCCAAATTTGACTTTTTTTAACTTTAACTTTTTTATTTGGAAAAAAGTCTAGGGTTTTTGAGCACATACATAGGTAATCGAACACATGTGATAACCGGTCTCGGAAATGTTACATGTTATTAGGCAAAGCCGAAAGTTACAATTACGAAGATGCTTTGTTTGAAATAATTTCAAATATACCATGCATTTAATAAACCAGCCTTATACTGTCTCAGTGTTGTTACAAGTTATTACAATTTATTGTTAAACTCATCCAGTAAGTAAGTTATCCGGGTAAGTAAGTTACCCGAATGTTTGCCCGATCATGAAGGCATCACAGCTTCATTTCTTTGAGAGGATCTGGCCAATCAAAACACGTCTTTACCGTCACGTGACAAACTAGTAAATTACGATTGACTTGAGAGTTGCTGATTGTAGGCTAACGTTAACGTTACTTTCAGTACAGTGACTCAAAGCGGACAACTTTCAGCCGTTGTTGGAGTTTGTTTTTTTCTCTCGGAGTTGCTTTTTGGGTTTCACATGCCCCATTAAGGAACGTTTGTTCGGATATCGTGGCCATAATGTCAGTAAATTGCAGAGTAGGTGAGTAAGTAGCGTTATCTAGCTGTGCCAGCGAAGCAGTTTATGACCCCGGTCGACAGCATCACTTTTTCATTGTAAACTGTCCGGAAAAAGAAATGTCGATGTCGCGTTGTTTGACGTGCTGGATTTTTTGTGATTCCTTGCTGAGATTTTGCTTAGTTTTGCTCTTTTAAATATGTTTATTTCCATTAGTATATTATTTTCTAATACAATTGTGTCGCGGTGCTTTTATGTTTTTAACGTATTACGTTACTTTTGGTTCAAGCGGCTACTTTGCAGGTGAACAGGTCTTTAGCAATTGTACTGTAGATTCCTTAGTTTAAAGAGGAGAACTCCACCCACATGCACAGACAATCAAACGCATAATCTTCAACCAATATTCTCTGACTTTCAGCCATCCAGGGACCAGGACAGCGTGTTAAGTTCAGGGGCTAGCTGGCCTGCTCTACCCCCTGTAAAGGGTGGCTGCTGGGATGCTACGGAAGAGCAGCAGTAATGGTGGCGGTGGGACTAAACATACCCAGGGTCTGCCACGACATCTCTCCAAGCCCCACACAGGATCTCTGTCTGCTGGATCCACCAAGACCTGGGATATGGGCGGCAGTGCCAAGATCCCAAATCTTCTGAGCAGCATGGGGCTCACATCTCACCTGATGGGGGCACCAGGAGTGGATCCGGAGTATGTAATGCATCTTGTGAATGATGTACGGGGGTTCGCTGATGTGCTGCTCAACCTCAAGGAGGCTTTCCAGTGTGAAGGTGAGTCCATAGAGAGCTGGAATGCAGAAGTGTCTGTGCAGGAGCTGTGGAGACCAGAGAATTTGAACAACATAAAATAACACAATCGAAGAAAGAAACCCCACTTTAGGAGGCATGTTGCCCAATATCAATGTTGCAAGTCCAGTGTAATCTATGGGTTGTATTCAGATAACAGTGTAATTTAATAAGCATTCTGTGCCTCACTTTCCACTTGCTTACTTTTATTTAAACTGGGATTTCCTACATATCTTAGAGATTCAACAAACCGCACATAGTGTGAGGAAAGTGTTGCATTCAGGGGATGGTTGAGAGAGCAATATCCATAACATAAGAGAAGAAAGGTTAGAGCCTGCTGTAGATAGCTACAAATCTCTGCCAGCAAATTCTATTGTAGATACAATGGCAGTGTATTGGCAAGATGTCATGTTGTCTTTGTTTGGCCAGTTGTCCACAGGAATCACAGTTGCTAAACACACAAACTGCTTCTTAAACAGTGTTACAGTTAACAATTTTCTTTGACTTCTAGGTAGTGCATCACACCAACCCTGTCCTTGTTTCACTTTGATGACTTTGAACACCACAACATATAATAATATGATGGCACTGTAAAGGATTAAACATCAAGGAAGGCTTTGTGTGTTTTTGTGATATTACAGATACCAAATATTGCTACTATGACAGACAGCAAGAAGCACCTGTGGAATATCAGTAGTGTGAGATAACAGCTTTACTGCTAACACGCTAAAGTGCTTGCAGTGTTGTTAGCACCTTTAACCCCCCCCCCCCCCCCCCCCCCCCCCCCCCACCCACACACACACAAACACATACATATATTGTGTTTGTATATATACGTGTGTGTGTGTATATATATATATATATATGTATGTGTGTGTGTGTGTGTGTGTGTTTGTGTTTGTATACGCACAGACACCAGGGCATACATACAAAGTAGCATATATGTACTGATAGTAACTTACTGTATGTTATGAATTACCTTTCATTATTGGTGAAAGGTATTTGGACATTTCCTTTTTTTTCTTAATCATTTACAGTTTTCATGAAATGTGAAAGTTAAGGATTGCACAGCCCAAGGTGACACTGTGAAAATACCTGATGTTGCTGTTTGGTGTCTGTAATATCTCTAGTTGTTTCATTGAGAGAGGAATTTCCTTCCGTGGAATCAATTATGTGAGATTTCCTCCACTGTTACAACTACTACTACTCCTGATGTTCAAAAGACACACACACACACACACACACACACAAGCTGGGGTCCCACTGCAGGTCTGGTAATGGGAGTGAGTTGTTTAGCCATTCCTCTGGCTGGAGGAGTGAGGCCTTGGCTTGCGTCGTGCTGTGTGTTGCTCAGAGCCGTCACAAAAACATTTGGGTTATTTGCCTGCTAACGGCTCTTATTTAAAATAAAAAAAACCCCATCAAAATCATACCATATGACCCTATAATGTCATTCATCTATTTGTGGTGGTTTATTTTTTTATTCTTTTCTCAGAGACACTGATGGTTTGATGGAACAACTCATACAAGAGGCTGTTACTATCATCATGTGGTTTTGCTGTTCTGTCATATTAAACATGGAGTCATTTTCATTACTAATTGGTAACAAAGACTTGTTGAAGATGGTCACAGTTTGAATCACATCTTAGTTAACAACCCTCCAAGCTTTAGAAGTACACTGATCTGAGACTTCCACGAACAGTAAACCAAATATGGAAGCTAGCAAACAAAGACATGCACTTTATCATCTCTGAGCTGAAACGTGATTTAGAGACACTGACAGTTTGGAGCTTTTGAGCATGCGTTCCAGGAGCCCCTCATGCTGTACATCCTGAGTATTGTGATCCTCCTGGTTCTTGTTTGCTGGTACTGTTGTCTCTTAAAGACAGACGATTGTCACCTTTTAAATGTTTTTTCTTTAAAAGGCAGTTTTTTTATGACCATGTTTACATGACACAGGCCTTGTGAAAAAATATTCCAATAACCTAAATATTTTTGTCAGATGAAGTCCTCTATGACATTCTACATAATAGTGATTTCCTTGACTACATCTTGCCTAGTGTTTGTGCACATTAATGACCATGGTTGAGGAGAGCTGCAGGAACGAGGCAGTGAGGGGAAGAGGTTAGCGAGGCACATGCCAGCTCTCGTGCTGTTCTTTTTCATAATTGGAAACGTCTGTCACTGGAGTGACTGTGTGAAACTGACACAGTGTTTTTTATTTTTGCTGAAAGACATGCGCCTGTTGGGATCTGGCAGATTTGCATTTCCCTCAGTGTGTGCCTCAGAGCTCCTTATACAGAGAAAACGGAGGGGTTTAGCTTGGAAGATGCTTATTTTAAATTTTTATCATGCTTGTTTTTCCTCTCAGGACACCCACCAGTTTGTAGCTAGAGGAACATGTTTGGCTGAGGGAGACCCACTGGGGAACTCCATCATTGAGCTTGAGTTAACTAGACCCAGCACATTCACACCGCCAACTTCACACTTATAGATTCCCCAGGGTTAGATTATGGTGTAGATTTACACTTTCTCTCACAACCGGGCCCTCAGTAACGGTGCTCGCAAGAATTGTTACCCAAGAAAAGAATGTCGGGCTGGATGAGTTTTGACTAAGTCGGTGACCCCTGGCCCCGTCCCCATGCTGTCCCAAGATGATCTTTGTCCACTCGCACGTTCCAACACGCACCGTTGATCAATGAACCTTAACCTCTCACCGATTTGCATCACACCAGCATTTTCATCTGCCCGAATAGAAAGAGAGATGTAATAACAAATGAATCAGAATGTTTTCTTCCTTTTTTTGAAATGTTCATTTGAGTCTGCACGGCTTTGCAGAAGACAAGCTTGTTTAATGGTTTTAATCAGGGTGAAAAAGGAGTCCTCTACACAGGGCCGACCTGCTGTCCCCCTCCCATCCCCCCACTCTTCTACATACTCTGCATTCCTTTAGAACAAATGTTCACTTGTGGCTATAGTGCCTTCAATAGACTAATGGTAGGTGTGAGGCAGATTGACTATGAAATCTCTCCTAAAAATAATTCAGCTTAGATTTAGTTGTCATAAATACAACTCACCAGAGGCTGTAAAGTCAAGGTTGTCTTTCATTTAAAATCTTCAGGTTGGGAAAAGTGGAAATTTGATACCTATTTTCATGAAAATATCTTGAGGGAGCAATTGTAGTCTTTGTAACAGACTAAATGTGCCAGTATTCTGGTATGTAAGAGTCATTTCACAAAATGCTACTATTACGCAAGATTGTGAACTAAACACAAGCCCTGTTTCTTCATCATTTTACATACTCTTGCTGCTGTTAATTTATATGAACACACAGGATAACCGAACAAGTGTGCATTTCACTCCGACATGTCTCCTATTTTACAAATGTGCTCACACAAAACACAATGTGTGGATAGTGTGCAGGCCAACAGGCCTGAATAGGAAGAGCTTTCAACTTTAAATGGCTTTTGTTACAACAGCAGCAGCCGTCAGGACAGTGTAATCATTTTTCCTTGGACGTTTCTTCAGGTTCAAGAGAGTTTGGGTTACTTATTTTAGCCGTTCAGCCTCAGGTGAGAAAAAAAGAAGAAAAAAGTTTGACACCAGTTCTTTTACAGTTCCACTTTAGAGTAGAACAAACAACTCACAGCATAGTTGCAGAGCACGCTGTGGAAAGCCTATTTACCACAGATAAACAGAAAAATGTTTAACATACAGTGTAGTGCTATGTGAGAAGAGGTATCAAATGTCTTCAAATGAGGAGAGACATGTCTAGCTGTCCTTGTGTCACTATACTACTACCAAACCTGGCTTTTTTCAGCTGTTGGTGTCATCATGCCATTCTAACAAGATCTGGCTGTTCTCCAACCACAACTGCATTGTTCTGTGTTTCACAGTATCACTCTGTATCTGTGTTGTTGTCAGAAGGGCAGACTTTCACAGCAGTAAATAATAAAATACTCAAATGTTTGGTAGTATTTTACAGGGACTTTCTTACCTTGCTACTGATTGTAATACAGTTTATTCATTGAAGTGTTTTTCTTTCTGCAGAAACTGGTTTGTCTTGCAGTTATATGATCACTAAAAAAAAAAGTCGTGCCATGAATTGAAAATGATAAAATCTATGCTTCTCTTAGCAGGCTTATTAGAGTGATTGCATTATATTTCGTTTAACCTTTTCTTAAAGAATGAGGCCAATTTTCAAAGGTTAACCAATATCAAACCCTGTTTACTTACCATCAAAGTCTCCAAAACATATCCAGCAAAGCTACCACTAATCTACTTCCATCTCCCCTTCTTACACAAGTGCCCCCTGTGCCAACTGAAGTGGACACTTGCGGGTGGTGTCTTCAATTGAGAGAAGAGACACATTCTAGTACATAATAGTTTAATGGCCTGCTGCTCTTAAGAGAAAGAAAGGAGAGATTTGTTGGGCAGTAACTTTCCCCTGTGATGCTGAAGGATGTTTTTGTGCAAGCTTGTGGTTGGGGTGTGTTTCCTGGGGTGGGATTTATGGTTATAGGCTCTGGATGTTTGTGTAGGAGATTGGTCATGGCGAGCGGTAGATTGGCCAGTGGTGCTCCTGCTTGCAGGGGGGGGGGGACATCACTGCTGGCGATTGAGCCGACCTGCTGAAATTTTAGCCGTGGATCAGGCCTGAGCAAAGATGGGCTGAGGCTTGTGGTGTAGTTTTGTGAGTCAGCCTGTTGCTTTTTGTTTTCAGAATACCAAAAACAACTAATGTTATGCTTACTCAGCTTTCAAATTGAGAGACGCAACAAAAACACGATTATGCTCCTGCCAACACGTTCTTAGATCCCACATCTCACACGTCTCAGGATGTTAGTCATTCTGTTGCCCAATAAAGTAGTCTTCAACACAAGTTCCCATACCGTAGTAAGTAACATTACTCCCTTCAGGCATTACAACTTTACACTTGGAACTGAAACGATTAGTTGATTTAATCGATTTGTCTCAGCTTCCTGTTTATTGGTTACCCAGCTGTGATAGACTGGATTTGAAAATCCAGTGTTGTCGTTATGCACCTGCTGTCCTCCAAACATGTAATGACGTGTCCAAGAATTAGCCTGACATGTGAAGCTCCGACCTCACAGAGTGTAGTCCACTAATGGCAGGTAGCTGTTTATGGAGTGCCTGCGGTTTACTGTCTGTGTGATGTCTAGGGCCCACTTTGTCTCCAAACAAGGCATGGGAAAGACACAGAGGCACCCAGCAATGCTGCGTTTGTTTGGACAGGGGGGAATGGAGATGGTTTCCTGACCAAACAATTTCACCTGACACAGATCAAGTTGCAGACAACTCAACACTGCAGGCAGAGTCTGTTACAGTGAGCATTTAATGCTTTCTGGCCTTGCGCATTGTGATCGAAGAGACTTTTGGATAATGTGAGTGTAGTTTATTTGGTTCAGGCGTCTCTATGTGATGGACAAAAAGTGTCCGTTTCCATTTGTAGGGGAGCATTTGGGGTGATGACTGAGTCACCACAGAGAACAATGCGTCACCATCGTGGAATGAGGGAGACGATTACACATCAAAAAGAAAACCTGAAAATCATCTGCTGCTGCTGGTGTGAATCCGTCACCCTCCCTCTTGTCAAAGAAGAAGAGTAAGAGGAGGATTAGGGATGCTGATGGAGAAACGTGGCCTCCTTGGCCTTTCAGTGAAGCCCTGCGGCTGTTTCCCAAGCAGCACTGTGTCACCGAGGATTGATTGATGTTGAGCAAATTGCGTGTCCAGACAGGCCAGTTGATTGCCTGTCGTTATTAGTGGGGGGAGCAGAGGCTGTAACCCCTGTCAGGCAACCTGAAGATTTGGATAACTCTGGTGCAGACTCATCCTCTGCACCAGACACACAATGAGCTCTGTTAGACACAATGGGTCCCCCCGCACACAACAACATAATGGGAGACATTAATTTTAAAAGGCAAATTTTGAGCTACTCTATTGTGTAAAATTGAGTCTTAAACCAGCTTAAAAGTGATACTCCAAACGTGTGTTATGAGGTTTAGAAATAGTATTTGTATTTGCAACACATGGCAGATAAATGACATGTGCATTCTTTTCCCATGAAAACTGGTCCCTTTTTAGTCACCTTTCAAGTCTACAGGGGCTAAATAGTGATAGATTTTGGTTGGTGTATCACCACATGTTGTAAAGCACCCCAGAAGTAGATATGTTTCAGACTATATGTTTTTTGTAGTATTATGCATGATACATTGCCAACCAGAAAGTAAATGACAAATACTTGAGTTGTTGGATTGTCTCAAACTTATATAATACTAAAATATATTTTTCATTGTGACTTTATTTTCCCCCAAATTTTCCTTGATCTTGTAGAGAATAAGTGAAGCCGACCGCGTGTGAAGTGTGTCTGGGACATCAGCTCGTCCCCCCATTGTAAAGACAGACGAGGCAGTCTAGCTCCATTGGTGTTAGCGGGGTGTCCTCCTTTAAACAACATGGTCCCGCTCCATGCCTCAGTGCTGATATCTCTACCAAAACAATGGCGTGGCCCCTCCAATTAGCTACAAAGTTGTAGTGCCCTTTTTGATGCCATTGCTGTGACAAAACCACCCACCACTGATTTTGACCAGCAAAGTGCATGCTTAGCCCAAATAAACAGATGTTATAACAAACTAGAAAAGCATTTTAAATGTGTTTGACAGCTCCACATAATAAATACAGTCCGCCTAAGGTGTAGGGAATTCTTTCCCAGTACTTCTGAGGTGTTGTGCAAAATGTTGCTCTAGTTGATGTATGATAGGTTACGTTGCTCTCATTAGTGTGGACATGGTCTTTCTTCCCTGAAGGTCGTTGTCAGTGTTTATATCATTAATTGAAATTGCCGGCTGCTGTTTGTTTGTTTGTGCCACTCTATTAAAGTGTTTTAATTGTGCACAGTGGAGCATTTTCCAACAGCCGGCGGTGGGTAACCGTAAACAAAGGATACAGCTATTACCAATACATGACAGAAATGCCCTGATTGTCTTGGGTTCCAATCCAGCACATTGGTTCAGGACATCCTTCTGTCTTCGTTGCCACAACATCACAGCTATTGTTATTTCTAGGGTTGCACAAGATATTGTTTTTTTTATCGTGATCCCAATATCAACCTGTGCAATTTATGCATTGCAAAAGGCTGCCACATATTGCAATAGACACTCAGCGATCTTTTGTGTGAGTTGAAAGAAAATATCAGCCCAAAACTGCACTGTCATTCTTTTTTTTTTTAAGTGATGCCTTTTATATTCAATTCAGTGTTAATTTTGTTCAATGAAAAAATGTTGGAAATTATTTCATCTATTTATTTTAAATTCATCAAGCGATTTGTTGTAATTAGCAGAATACTAAGAGCAGCGGAAATGCAGAATTTAGCACACGTTAATTTATCGTAAGTAATATTGTTATCGCGATATTCAACAACGTTCTCGCATATTGGATATTTTCTTCGTTGAGGCCCTAGTTAGTTTTTCAATAACTTGTATCCCTTTCGCTTCTTTGTGGAACAGACTAGTCTAATTTAGTCCTTTTTTCTTTTCGGAGAAAAGGGAAAATGGTGATGATAACCAACGTTGGTGCTGCGATTTCATGGCATTTGATTTCATTAATGCTAAGTGGAGATTTTCAGGTGTTTTTTTTTTGTATGCTAATGGTCAAATCCCATGTCTTGGATATGCCACTAAGCTCACCAAAAATACACTGATGTCCAGAACGGATGGGAAGGAAGGTTAAAAAGAAGGAGTAGGGTGCTTAATGAAAGCCCACTGTCAGTGTAATGGTAGGGTTGGGTTCCTCTCGCCTTGGGCCAGGATAGCAAGTGACTCCCCCCCCCTTCTCTACAAGACACATTCTCTATAATCCTGGGGGGTGTAGGATAGGGCACAGGGATCGGTTAGCTTCTAATCAGCGAGATAGACCTCTATTTTCTCTTGTGTCCTTTTAATTTTGTGTATTTTTTTGAAAGTGTCTTTAAGTCTTTGTGTTGAGTCTTTTCTTTCTTTCTTAGTGTCTAAATTCATGTATATTTCTTGTCATTCTTGTGAAATAGTGTCACAGATGGCCAGGGCTGTCTTAGTTGTAGATTATGTCTCTTCTACCATGTTTTATAAACACACGTGTGCGTGTGTGTGTTCGTGTGTGCGTGTGTGGGTCTTAATAAGAAAGGCAGTCAAATGGGTAATACACCCAGTCTCTCATTTTCACACTCTCTGTAATTCCTTTCAACGTTTCAATAAAGTCAGTCTCTCATCTCTTGCTACTGCCTGGTGGGGGGGGCCTTGATGAAAAACAGATTACTTTTTTGTTTTCAGCTGGTGTCCCAACTACATCCAAAACAGTAAGTTAGATATGAACTCACCTATTGTTTGGTGCCAACTTGCATAGCCTGGAGCAGAGCGGCAGACACACTATCTTTCTCTCTTGCTTCGTTTGTCAAGTTTCACTGTTTTTTGTTTTAGCTTTTATTTTACCCAAAGAGCATAATTGCCTGTAAAACACACTGGGACACTGATTTGAAAAGTTCTGTAAGAATGCTCCGGAAAAAATAGGAGGACCTAAAAAGTTGTGAAGAAGAGAATTCATTAAAGCACATAAATACAGAGGAATGGTGTACTACTCCTCACTGTTTTGGGTGGTTCGACAGGAAAGGCATGCTTTTCATAGCAGAATGCGATATGGTTTGCAAAATAAAGTGATGCATGTCATCAAAAAGCATTTTTCCCATTCTGTTCATCCTCAAGTGTAATTTTTTGGAAACCTCACTGGTAACAGAGACAAATGTAAGATCTCCATGAAGTTTTTTTTGTCCCTCAAATGGTTAGTGAGTGCTACAGAAAAAGTATGCTTGCATAATAGCTAACATGCTAACGTTTTATTTCTTCATCCTAATTTAGTTTTGTCATACATAAACTCAGACTCTCTACCGCAGTTGTATTTATTCAGTGCTTGATCAGTAAAAAGTTGAATAAATAAAGATGAAATTTAGCAGTTAACCCCTACCAGGACTCTAAGATGTTGAAAGCCACAGTGGCTTTTCTGTTTACTGGCATGTTTCTCTAAAGTAGGAGTTTGACTTTGTCTCGAGTTGTGACCACAAAAGCATAAAAAAGCACGTCATCGTTTCTGTATTCATCAACTCTACCTGTGGGAGAATGTTGTAACCGACAGTGTGACCTGTTTACAAAGACAAGCCCTTTCCGTTGTGCGTGGTGTCACTGTCTGCCTGGAGGAAGCAGAGAAGAAGTTTCATCACCGTAGTTTGATGCTGCAGCAACTGCATTAGTCACTGTCTCTCAACCACAACCATCTGCCGCTTCATCTGGACTCACAACAATGCACACAGATCAAACAAAACATTAAATGTACTGTATTGATTGCCCTGTGGGAAATTGTTTTTATTAGCCAAAAGATGACAAAGTTCCATTGTTTCAAAATGAATTTGTAGGCCCGTTTGCCATGTAATGCCTTTGGCTAAGACAAATGGAATGCCAGGAATTAATTTGCCACTGGCTAACCTGCGACTCAAAATGTAGCGTGATGGTGGTGACTTTGACTAACAGATAAAAATGTGTGATTGCAAACTGTACATGGTAATTGGGTTTCGGGTTTAATTGAACTTTTGTTAACCTTGTCAAGGCCTTCATACTTACATGACTTAAACTGGCTAACTTGCTTGCATTCTCTCTTTTTTTCACCAGAGAATCTGGAAGGTCTTCAGGAGGTGGTGCAGGAACGTTTGGCAGAGTTACTCCGCGTCCTCAAAGCTGTCATCAGCAAACACCCGACCCTCAACTCAGTGGACATCCTTGGAGCCGCTGGCACGGTCATTGCCAGGGTCAAAGGTCAGTAGTAACTCACTGGCATTCATTGACAAACACAGACATACAGTTAAAAACACGCAGGTGCCCAGATGATTCTCAGATATCTTGGCAGGAAATTTCATTGTTGCATTACTGGTTCAGGCTAAAGGTCACGCGAGTGCGTCTTCCAGACCAGGGTGGGAATTACCCCGCAGTAATATTTCATTGCTTTGTTCTTGTTTAGAGTTGGCCAAAGAAAAGAGTTGGAGATTTGTTTCTAAAAGGCCACAGTATGACTTAAGTAACAGATTTGTTTTCCGTCTCCTAAATGAATACACACAAAAGGACTAATGAGAGCTGCTAGAAATGTGATCCACTGCAAGAGTATTTCTTCATTGGACTAGCACACAAGAATCTCTACATGACTGTAATTTGCATTCCATATGTCAACGAGTGTAGAGGCCCCTTGGTAGTCTGCTGGTTAATCCAGCACATCCACGTGTCTTCAGTCTTTTCCCCGTTTCATGAGGTGTGCGGTTGTTTGACAGCTCACCTGCCCTATCTCGCTATCTGAGTTGCCACCTACTCCTTAACAATGCGTTTCTGCATGTGTAGTCCATGGAGTCGTGCTTTGACAATGTTTAGAATGCAAAGAGGAAACAGATGAGATCCAGTAGTAGATTGGCCAAAGGAATTATTGGCATTTTTTAGACTAACTTTAGGACAGACAGTGACGGATTGGAAAATGACACCATGGTACCCCGCACGTTCTTTTTGCTCGAAGACGACAGTTTCTTTGAAGCCCAGTAAAACCCCAATTGGTATACTTTAGGGGTTTTCTTAAATTCCAAAATGTCCATACTACAAAAAATTACTTTTTGATGGTGATAATAGTGATTCACCAGTCCAATACAATAGATGATAAACTGCAGGACACTGCAATAAAAGTGTCAACTTTTGCTTTGACCAGGTCTATTTGAAGCCTTCTATTAGTCATGTCATATATTTATCATATATTAATTTATTATTTAATTTAAATAAATAGTCTTAACAACGATGTGTTAAAATTAACAGAAGATAATATATTCTAAATTGTCAGCTGTTTACTTTCATTAACAGGAAACGTTCAACATTCTACTTCCTCTTTTAGAAACACACCTTAAACAGCTTAGAGCTTTACAAATAAGCCTTATTTCAAAATAAATTACAAAAAATCTGTCATTGTTAATTTACACAAACTTAAAGTGTACTTAAATGTAAAGTGCAGACCAAAGAAAACAAAGTCACATATCTTGGGATTTCAAGATAAGAAGGCATGAGGTGTAAAGTGTTTTAGGCTCGTCTTCCTGCTGTAATGCACTGGAAATAGAAGCCATGACACAACACTCACACACGTTTAGAGAATATATCAGTAATATTTTAGCTTTTGTCCTAGCTCAAAATCTAAAAAAGGCCCTTTCAATCACTAGAGACATTTTTTTTAAAGTAGTAACAATTTTTTGCCCAAGTAGCGCGTCATCTGATCGGCCGATCTGATTGGCCTTTATGGAGACCGGCCGATAACGATCAGTGACGATCAATCGGAGCACCCTTTGTGTATGTCAAAAGCATTTGTCTGTCTCTATGTAGATTTTGTTTAATTTAACAAAAGCATGTTTTGAACCAGAAACAGCCAAACAAGCATTTAGGCTCTGTATCATAAATTTTAAACACAAATTGTGGATGTAGCCTCAGTATGAGCAGAAACCATGATTTGACGTATTGTAATCTTTATTAAAAGAGAATAATTGGATTGATTCATCCCTAAATACAAAGTACTATCACTCCATCTAGGTTTTACCAACTTTTGTGGGCAGGGGGACGTGGTTTAGAAAAGAGTATTGCAAAGATATTTACTATATTGTTGGCAACAATTGCACAAAAATATGCATAAAAATATTTTTTCACCACCTGTGTCAGCGCGTGTCGCAGAAGTGAAGCCGCTCCCCGCTAAAATTACACGCCAGGTCTAGTTTCCTGTGAGCTGCTTGGCTTTCAAACAGCCAGGCAGGAAGGAAAAAGCTACGGCATCCAGTCAATTTACCAAAAGACACCTCCCAGTATGGTATACGTCTCCTCTACAACACCACAGAGACGAGAGATTCATCTCAGAGGTGGTAAAACATGATAGACATCCCAGATCCTTTTTATAAGGATAATCCCAGAACAGAGAAGGCATGGAGTTTAATTGCAGGAGTGCTTGGAGTAGAAGGCAGATACAAGCTAATAAACCCCCGATTGTTCTTTCAAGTACTTGTGGAGACAGTAAAATCTGCGAGTCTGGAATGCAGACGGATGGCAGAACAAAACTGCGGAACAACCTGAACACAGCACAGACCCGGTGGACTTTGAATGATGGTGATACTGTAACGTCGGTATGGCGGCGCAGCGTGCCATCGTTGCTATTTAATAAGGAAAGCCCTGTTATTGAATCTTACCGTAAATACAGTAGTTGCATATCTAGTTGTAAAGTGGAAACTTGTACATTCGCCTGTCCCATAAGGGGGTACAACGCACACCGTTCCTAATGGCCAGTAGGTAACTCAATACACAGTCAGTGGAGGACTGAAAAGGAGAGGCTGAAAGAGGAAGGAATCAGTGAGACATCAGAGATGAGGACTCAAAGGTTTGGATGATAACAGGCCTTGTGCGTCTCCGTGCCTTCAAAGTGTGTCGTCTCCTCACTCACGTTGTTCTTTGATGCTCATGACACCTGGGGCATTTGGACAGCTGCCAGACTTTACTAGAAAAAAGTCCTCCTCCCGCCGTCTCCAAACACATGGTTGTCAAACTAGTTTGGAATGCCAGTTACATTTACTTGTTATCCACTCAAACTATTCTCCTACTATTGTTTTTTTTACCACTCTTTTTCATTTACTAGAAAATGTAGAGAACATGTTCAGCTCCACTCAGCTATACAATGCGATTTCATGTCAGACAGAGACAGCTATTGTTGCCTGTACTTTCTCTCTGTTTATGTCAAGATATGACCATTTCAAAGTCATTGGTTCAAACCAGTTCAAACCAATATTTGTGAAAGGCAAAATATGTGTCGAACCCTTCTGAATGATTATTTTGGTGCTGCAGAGACGTCTTGGGCTATCCTATCCTACTGACTACAGAAAACATCTTAATTTGGTACAGATCCTTGCAGAAATCCCACTATAATCATTTTAATCTTTTAAGATGTAATATTAGTCACTGAAAATGAGAATAATGATACAAACATGATCATTCCTAGCAAAATCGTGAATCATATCGCAATTGCGGAATCAGTCAAAAATAATCGCAATTAGATATTTTCTTCATGTCGTGCAGAGCCCTACTGCCTGGTCACTACTGAGGAACTGCAGGGCAATCTTGTATGCTAAATGCACTTTTCTTTCTCTATGCAGATAAACCTATTTTAGATTTATTTAATCTAAGTAAAGCATGTTCATAATGGGCACTCTTTTTATTGGTTATTGTCTTTTAGTTTGCCTTTAGTAATCTAAAATCTTATAAATCTTTTATATTTGAGTATTTTAAAGTCAGAACCATCTGAACATTATCAGACCTGCTTTTAACTCACCAAACACATTTTTATGGTCTAATTGTTCCAGTTACGACTTAACTGTCAGAAAACAATGGCCCCTGTACTTTAATGATGCAGTTTCCATATTTCAAACGTGACAAGGGGGGCAGAGCTCTGGAATCGTTGTTATGAGACCCACAGGATGTCCTGAGGAAGAAGTCGGCGCAGAGTTGTACGCTAGCATTCAGGGCCAGGGAGGTGCACGGCAGGGAGACCTGCACCTCGAGGTCTCCCTCTTTTGAGTCTCCCTAGGTTGTGGGGTTGCTGCCTCATCCCAGAATGCCATGACCTTTTTATGCTTCGTCATAGGTGGGAAAGTTACAATTACCCAACCACCCCTGACATGGATTGAATTTGTTGTCATGAAGAGAAAATGGAAGCACAAAAACTAGAAAGCAGAATGGAAACTGGAATTTTTTTTTTCTGGTCCCAGTTACTAGACAATAATGCGAGGTAACAGAGAAAAAAAGGTAAGAGTTGTCAAAGTTTAGTTTAGCGTTACATGTCGCAGATCTCAAGCTGTGTGAGTGTTTCCTGTTGCGGGCAGAGAGGAAGTACTCAGTTTAGTCGGATTTCACTGTGTCTTCGGTTCCTCTGATTTCTCGCTGCAAATATCTTCTTGCTGAGGAAACCGTTCCCTGAAAAGGAAAGCTCTGTGCACACATTCTCGAAGATTTATCATGCTCGGATGGCTTTACGGTTCTAAAATAGGTGGACGTCTGGCTGTCAATAGATCTCAAAGTACAGAATGTGTATGATGGATTGCCTTTTATGTGCAAGATGAACATGGAAGATTGTCTACGGATTATAAAACACTGGAACAAAGGGATGAACATTTGGGATTTTTTTTCTAAATTCTTAAAACACATCCGTGAAGTTCTTTGAAGCTTTACATAAGAAGGCATTTCTCATTTGGTTGGGAGACGTGTTCGGTACACAGTTTTTCATAGTGTTGTCTTTAAGACTCTCGATCCTGTGTAACCGCTCAGGTTTTTTTTGTGTCGTCGAGGAGAATGTCAACATTTACTTGAAACATCTTGTAGAGGCGATAAACCGCTCCCCCACACAGTTAACTATGGGCTCTATTAATCATGATTGTACAAAGAAAAGAAGGGAAAAACAATACATTGAAGCAAATTACATGCATGGTTTTTATTCTATTTTGATCTTTTGTCCATGAGTTAATTATATTGGTGGGACCTCATCATCCAGCAAATGCTTTTTTTTTTCTTTTTGGGGGGGCATTTTAAGCTTTCATTTTTGACAGGGACAGCTGAAGACATGAAAGAGGGTGGATGACATGCAGCAAAGGGCCGCAGGTCGGAGTCGAACCCAGGCCCGCTGCATCGAGGAGAAAACCTTTATAGCGACCCGCTCTACCAATTGAGCAATCCGGGCGCCTTTTTGTTATACAATTTAATTTTGGCTAAAGTTCTTGTGTGTTTTATCTCTCTCCACAGGCCTCAACTTCAAGGAAGTGAACACAGAAAACACAAAAGCTATATTTGGCGAGATACACACATCCATTGACACTTTGGCATTCACATTTGGCAATGTGTGAGTACAATGTCTGTAAACGTTTTCACCACCATTAGATTCGTATTACTTTTTGTGCGTAAGAAGAGTAGAGTTGACTTGAGTAAATTATTCATCCTATGTTTTTGAATTGTAGATTTGCTTTTTGTTTATTTGATCGGAGTTACCGACCACATACTTTGCAGTTGCATTTTTCAAGCCCCATTACTGAATAGATTGCAATTTTGACCATATCAATCTGTACTTTTGACTTAAATCTTCACATCTTCCCCTCAGAGTTTCTGACTTCCTTATGGGCGATGTAGACAGCAGCTCAGGGTTGGGGATCCCCCAGACCAGGAGAAGCAGGGTGAGACACCATCTTTTCTTTTCCCAGTCTTCAGGCCAGCTAAATTCTTTTTATATATATATTTTTAAATTTTTTTAAGGCTTTGTTTTCAAACATGACAGTTTTCAAAAGGGTGCACTTAAAGCAGTAATTTTACTACGCCTCCATTTGGGAAAAAAAACAAAACAAAAAACTTAAAGACTTTCTTTCTGTACTTAATTGGGGTGTTGAAAACCCAGCTGCTTCTGATGTCTGACTTTGATTGTATGTCTGCTATTCCCTCCTTATAATCTGAAATGTCTTTTTTCACAGTCTTTTGATAATGTCTCCGTGGTTCCTGAGGAATACGTTTCAGAGAAAAATGAACTTGTGGGTAAGTGTTTTTCACATTCGGTCACATACATCTGAGCAACGTGGGTGTAAAATAAATGAATCCTGAATAGTAATAGGGATTAATGTCTGCTTTACAAGGCATTTAACGGTTGCTTTTTAGCCCAGGGCAGCCCTGAGAGTCAGCTTGTGAGTAAGCTGAGTGATTTAAGCCCCAGACTCTTGAATGCCTGAGGTAGACCCGCCCTAACCCTCTGCTTACACCCCTGTTATTTCTGCTGCTTTTTTTTTTAAAACTAGCTGCTCGTTTTCCTCTCTCTGTCCACATATCTGGCATTCCTTGCCTGTTTAGGAGTAGTTCCATGTGGGATGGGAAACACATGGGGTTCGTGGCTTTGGAGAGGTGCAACACAGTGTAGCCAGTAAAACAAAACTAATGATGCTAGACTATTTGAAAAGATGCCCGGCACTTTCATATCCTCCTACACCGTCAACGTTAACCTAAATGTGTTTTTTTCATTTACCCCCCCCACCCCACATGTCTGTTGTGATAGCAGAACTGGGACAAATCAGTACAACACTTGGCCATTTTCTTGATCCTATGTGTTTCGATTTACTTTGTTTTGATATGTGTGTCCCCTCTGCTGCCTCCCTAGGCCCAGAGGTGGCGTTGCCACGGGAGGAAGAAGTTGACTTGACCCTGCTGAAGAATGAAAGCGGGGTGGAGTCTGCTCTGCTCTACGCCAAGACCTGGTCCAAGTACATCAAAGACCTTCTGGCCTGGATGGATAAACGACTCGCTATGGGTGAGACATTGAGACTATTGACAGTGCACTGGGTCGAAAAACAGAGGGTTACAGCATCGGGACGTTATAGTAGATATAGATCTGCTACAAATTCACCCGTCTTGTGTTAGAGTGCAGTTTAAAAAAATCAAAGAGTTATCTGTAATTTTTATTTGGCCCAGGACTGAAGCAATGTTGTGCAAAAAGACCCCCGAGCCATTAATAGCCTTTTGACAGTTAATTGAGGTTGTGTTATGTTTGTTCTGGACCAGCATTATGTAATTAGTTGAAATACACAGTATGCTTTTATCCCTAAAAATACACAATCATTATTTGACAGTGATTACAGACATGATTAATTGTTTTGTACAACTATTTGTCCTTCAGATATTGAGTATGCCAAAGGTTATGCCAAAATGGCTGAGTCTGCTAAGACACTGGCCAGTCAACAGGTAACAGAAAAGCCTTTTTTATATTAATTCATTTATTTATAATGTAATTCTTATAGAACTGTTAACCTGATGTCTTTACTCAAATAAATATTGTAATGTAATTGTTTTTCTGTTGTTAATTTCTTCATTTTTCTAAGGACTACATGCCATTCAGTGATATCTACGTTTCCACATTCAAGAACGAAATTGAATACAAACAGCTGTTTATTCAAACTGCACTGGCTCTTCAGACCAATAAATTCATACAGGTAAGAAGAAGTAGACTGGACATAGGGCACTTATGTCTGTTACCTTACGTCTGACTTTAAACTAGTTGGTTTCTGACAAGGAAATGTAATACTTTTGGATACATGTCAGCATTTGGAAGAAAAAAGTCTCATGGAGCTGAGGAATGATGACATTTAGAGTGCGCTTAAATAACAGACCTCCACAGGGAAATACTGTGCCTCCTGTGCAAAATGTAGCACTCTTAAAGCGCAATTTTTACCACAAGACATTCAAGTCAGTAATTCTTTTAATTTGTTATCTTTATTTGTATTTCTTGTTATCCCGCTATTGTCCAGCCCAAGACTTCTCGCAATTTAAGTTAGAAAACCTTCAGTAAAATTCAGTAGCACATGCTGATCAGAAAACAAGCACCTCTGATATAGATAACGCACTTAAAGGTTTTGAGAATAAACGTATTCTTTGAGGTCTTTCAAAATGTTGGTTTTCAGTGTAATTGTTAAACTTCCATCTTTTTTCAGCCTCTTCTGACCCGTAAAAATGAACTTGACAAGTTGAGGAAAGACATCAAAGAGCAGTGGCAGAGGGAGCAAAAGAAAATGGTACCTAATGAGTTCCTGTTTCAACACACACTCAATAAAAATGCAACCTGTCTTCCTTTGTGCATTACAGACAAAGCAGCAACCCACAGTACATGTTACAATGTTGTCAGTACAGCTAACTTCATGGAATACAATTTGGCAAAACCACGAAATAGATTTAAAACGTTCATCAGTGGTATACTGTACAAGAATATTCTTTTTGGAATGGTAATGACAAACACGTTTTCTTTCTGTTTTGTTCTCTTTGTTTCATAATCCCACTATTTCTCAATGCCCTGGCTGTTCACACATAATACTGTCACTTCACAGACACGACTAATCAACCACAAAAGCATACCCGATTAGGTTTATACTAACTGTTGCACACCTATGTCACATTTAAATCACATGGGCTTTTGTGGTGCATCTTGTGTGGTTTTGGCAGCAAGAGGCAGATGCAGCCTTGCGTAAGGCACGCGTGCTGAAGGCCCAGAGGAGAGAGGAGTACCAGAAAGCCCACTCATCTACCAACCGCTCCCAGGAGGAGCAGTCTAATGCTGGTAACAAACAGCTGGAGAAGAAGAGGAAGCTGGAAGAGGAGGCTATGCAGAAGGTAGCCGGGGGAGAAGTTAGGGGGAAGTAATTGGTATGATAAAAATCTTTTGAATGATTCAGCCTACTCAGAGCACCTGATAGGTGCGGTTTACCAAACCTGGACAATTAATATAGGCATGTATCTCTAAAACCGCCAAAACTGTCTTTGCAGCAGTTCATTGTAGTTGAATTCATGCACACTTACTGTATTTATCTTATTAATTGGCATTTTACAGTACACCTGCTCACACTATTTTCTGTATCCGTTGTTGTGGTCAGGCGGAGGAGGCCCAGGACCAGTACCAGAGCTGTATGGCTGACGCAGGCGTCAGGAGGATGGATCTGACCAACGCCAAGAGCACCATCCTCACACAGATCCGAGAGATGGTCTTCCAGTGTGACCTCACACTTAAAGCTGTGAGTGGACAGTACATTGTTAGGATATTAACAGTCAGCTAACAAGCCAGGAAACTGAACTGTTCAATAACAATTAGTTATTATGTAAAGAAATTTAAATTGCCTTGGTGCTGAACTGGCTGTATAAATAAAGCTGCCTTGCCTTAGTTTTTTTTAACATAAATATTTTATATGTAGGATGTATTATAAATTGTTAACTATAACACTTAAACTTTGATTTAAATTGAATTTCAATTGATTTTTTGGATACAAGGACTTACGCTTAACATTCAAGGTTCAAGAGTCTTTATTATCCCCTAGGGGCAATTTGTTGTGCAGCAGCATGTAACACACAGGTTATACAAAACAACAGCCATACATCTAAAAATAAATACAAAGACAACAAAAACAAAGACCACACCTCACATTGACTTGTTGAAAAAGCCTATAGCAGCTGGGACAAAAGAGTTTTTATGTCTTTGTCCTACATTTAGGCAGACTGAATCTCCACATCACTAACATCACCAAATGTATGTTTTAAATGGTTTGATATGATACAGAGCAGCCCTATTTTTAAATAAGTTAAGTTAAGAAACACAAATTGCTGATTTTCTATAACTCAAAGTCTTCTATAAGGAGTTACAATATACGTAATTAATTAAATTAAATGATTGATGTCAGGCTCTTGACCTCATGTGCTATCTGCTGTGCAACTTTTAGGCTACAGATTTTTTTAATTACATGGATTTTAAGGTTGCATAGAAAGTCAAGTTAAAACATTTGCTTGGGTTATCTAAGTTAAAGGCATTTATAAGCTGAGAAAACCACACCAAGCTATTTGACATACGCTGTACATTATTTTGATTGGAGTGGGTAATCAAATTGTGTCCACAGAATTGAAAAAAAACGGATGATTCATCTTTATTAAATGATCTGTCACTCTTTAGGTGACCGTAAACTGGTTTCAGATGCAGCAGGCCCAGACTGTATCGCTCCCTGCCCACTACCAGGCACTGAGTGAGAGTGCCAAGTTGTACGAACCGGGTGAATGCTACGCTGAGTTCGTCCGGAACCTGCCCAAAAATCTGCCTAAAGAGCGTATGCACTTAGACTCCACCTCTTCTGACAATACCAGGTATCAAGGAATGTGCATATATACAATAAGATACAGAACATATCTGTATTTATACTCAGGAATAATGTTAATGAAAGTGTTAGGCAAGTAATAAGAAAGTAATAAAAAGGCTTTATTACATTTTGCGAAACAGGACATCAGCCCCTTTTTAAAAGTCAGACTTCATTTTCACCTTTGTGCAAGTATCTTCAGTTTTTAGCTTATGAAACCTGCTTGCTTCAGTCCTTTTATCATGTTTTATTGTGCTCGTAGTCTAAACACAGTCAATGTCCAGCTGAGGTCATAGTTTCAGGATTGAAGGTGTTTAATGTGTTACAAAATATCTGTAAGTAACTCCGTCCTATTCAGATTTTCTTCATAGCATAGTTCTTTCAGCAGAGAGAGAGAGAGAGAGAGAGAGAGAGAGAGAGAGTGTGAGAGAGAGAGAGAGAGAGAGAGAGAGAATGCATGTTGAATCTGTTGCCCTTCCTCAGGAAATATCTGTGGAGCAGGCTGAATGCAGCAGGGGAGATTGTGAGCGTGAGAGTTTGGCTCTGGGTTAGAGCTGTCCCAAAAAATCTACTTGGGGTCAAAGCAGAATCAGCTTCCCCCACACATGCACACTTGTTACCGCTAAGAGAGTAAACAATGCTTCACTTTGTGAGTACTGGGTTAATAGTAGGAGTAATGACGATGTTGTAGCTCTATAAGGTACAGTAGAGCTTAAATCACGTCAAGTGTTGACAAAAAAATTGAAAAAAAAAGGCATGCTATTTTACTGCTTGAGGCAAGTTTGTACTTCCACTAGTGTGAAGCCACTGATGTGTTTGACGTGGCATTAGATGTTGCAGTGGTCTGCTGACTGCTCTTAATTTCTGTTTCTGTTCCTAATCCTTTCTTTCGGTCTTAGTCTTGCCCATGCACAACTTTCATTTCTGGAAATTCTTTGAAGTTTCTCATGACAAACAATTGTTGACGTCTTGACTTTTATAAACATCTTTTAGCAATTATGAAATTAGAAAAACATTGGGTCCCCAGACAGCTTAGGTTAGCCGTGTGCGTGTGTGCGTGTGTGCGTGTGTGCGTGCGTGTGTGTGTGTGTGTGTGTGTGTGTGTGTGTGTGTGTGTGTGTGTGTGTGTGTGTGTGTGTGTGTGTGTGTGTGTGTGTGTGTGTGTGTGTGTGTGTGTGTGTGTGTGTGTGTGTGTGTGTGTGTGTGTGTGTGTGTGTGTGTGTGTGTGTGTGTGTGTGTGTGTGTGTGTGTATTTTATACCACTCTGCTCAAGTAATTCAAAATGCATGGTTTATTGGTGGTGGGTGTTGGCAAACCAGATAACATCAGAAAATGAAAGCCCAAAGTCTCAGTACCTGAAGAAGTAATGGTTGAGTCACTGGTGTTAATCCACACTCTTGTCACACACTGTGTAACTGTGAAATACTCAGCTTTGGGACAAAGTAAATCTTGCCTAATGGTAAAGTCATCACACGTAACCTTAAACACTGACTTTATTTCCCCAGGTTTGTGTTTAACAAAAGGTCGGTGGGCAGCACTCATTCCTCCCATGGCAACCTTTCGCAGGCATCCATCACCTCCGGTGATGTGATGAGCGGAGATGAAGTTGATAGTCCCCTACACCGGGCTGCAAACATCAGCGAGCCGAGGTCCAGCAGCAGTACGGACACACAAGGTGCTCACTCAGTTATAAACGGCATTATTGTGAATTCAAAGGATCACAAGCCAAACAATGTATCCTTCTATGAACCTTTGAGGGACTTGCCCTGTTCTGAGTCATGGAAATGCACCAGGACTAAAATCCAAACAGCTGTGTGCTTCTTACTCGTCATGAGTCTAAAATATCTGTGTGAGCACTTGTCTCTGAAAATAACTGAAACTGACGCTAAGAATATCACTAAACAGGAAGCTTCATTCATCTGTATTTCTCTGTTGTTATTTAGTCTGAATGTGACTGATGGTCTGCATGTTCTCTTGCAGCAGTGAAAAGCCAGGTCACGCAGAGAGCCTGGGCCTCCAGTAGTCAGGGGAGCCAGAGCGGGATGTGTAGTGACTCAGAGAGTGCGGGGGGCAGCAGCGAGTCGAGGTCCATGGACTCCCCCACCGCCAGTCCAGGTAAGAGGATTTTCCATTAAACTTTAGTTATTTATAAAAACGTGGAGTCTAATTGGCACATGCAGATGAACATTTGTGCAAATAAGATCACTAAATCATATTGTAAAAACACCTAAATCATCCCACTTAAAAGATGTTATAAATCCTATTTTAAGGAAGATAATAAAGACAGTAAGAAGAGGAAAACAGAAAAGTGAAATTAGCTTAGGTTCTGTATTCAAATCAAAAAGCTAAAGTAGGCGCTCATAATGTATTTCTTCTTATTATAATCTTTTTAGTGTAAGTTCCTCATTGTACACCAGACCCACACACTGCTCATCACTAAGTGCACTTCCCTCTACAGCTGAAACTACTAGCCACACTGTGCTACGCTATGACTTATTCAACACTAAATTTACTCAGGTATAGCACTAAAGTTTATCTGTTCTCAGCAGTGGCCTGGGAAATTGTCCTTGTACCAATCTGTGATAACGCTTTACTGTTACAATTAGAAGTCATGACCTTCACATGTATATGTGCAGGTGACTTCAAACGACGGCTGCCGAGGACTCCCTCCACTGGGACCATGTCTTCTGCCGATGACCTGGATGAGAGAGAGCCACCATCACCTTCAGACAATGGTGAGGTGTCCGTGTGTGTCTGTGGCTGTGTGTATATCTGTGGCTGTCTTTATGTTTATTGTGTCCCCTTCTGCTCAGACAGATGCATGCTAATGTGTATACCAATTTTGGGTGTGTATCTGCAGTAACACAGTCAGTCAGAAGGTCCCTTTATGTGACCAAGAAGTTGAGAAAGAGAAATTGTGAGAGATTTAAGAGAGACTAATGCACTCCTCATATAGTGTATTATTTTAATGGACCTGACTCTGGGTGTGTGAGTTTTGCTTACATCAAATGTTTTGACACTCAACAGAGCTGCACAGATTGTGGTCATGTTAGTTTGGGCGTATGGCCTCAGCTTACACTTCCTGTATCTATGTGGAGCTCTGAAGCATGAAACTGGGGAATAACTGGAAATGGTGTGCATGTTTTCAGTAGAAATAGGAACCCATTCGGCCACATGGTGGCGCTGTAATTAAGGCTTCAAAATGCACACTCTGAAAGGCCACGTCCCCCACACCGTAAGTCCGATTGACTTGAAATTTCTCGCACAGGTGCAGCTTAATGTGCTTTACAAAAAAGCCTCAATGACCATTAAGGTCCGCCTCGAAAATCTACAATACATTTTTGGAGATCTCCTTCTACACCGTAGCTCCGATTGCCCCCGAATCTTCAGTGAATCATCAATGGCTCAAGCTTATTACAAGTTGTGTAAAGCATGTAGATATCTCAATCACTTTGTAAGTTATTGACCAATGACTTTCGAAAGGGGCGGGGCTCTGGACATAAATGAACAATCTAATTGTCCTCACAGAGGTTCAGTTTTTTTCTGCTTTGAACTAACAGTAATTCAGCATGAAGTCACCTGTCTAGTAAGTTTCCTCATCAGTGCCTCTGATTTTTAGGTCTGGCAGAGATGGTGACAGAGACCGCCAGTTCTCCGGGTCCCTTCCGAAATGCTCAGATGTCCAAAGCTGCTCAAACCCATAAACTGAGAAAACTACGAGCCCCATCTAAGTGCAGAGAGTGTGATAGTTTGGTGGTTTTCCATGGGGCTGAGTGTGAGGAGGTACAGTACATACTCTTTCTTAAGCTAGACAAATGATAACGGTGTGTTTATATGCAGAATAGATTAGCAGGACATGTTTTTTTCATGATGCATAAGCTGGTTAATTTTATAGCTGCCTAATTATCTTGAACATTGCAGCAATTGCAAATAACCATTTAACTACTTAAAGAAGTACAGTATGTAGTAGAGATGGAAAATGTTAGAGGGCATAGCCACTATGTGTTGCCATTTGCTGGCAGACTTGAATTTCAAGAAAACAATATGGTGCAAAGACCAAAAACTGATAAAGGACAAAGAGACAAAAAACAAATACTAAATCTGTTTTTTTTTTGTGAGAACTTGTTTAATCTAAGTATTAATCAATCCGCTACTTCATATTTCCTAATTTAGCTGTTTCTGTCTCGTTTTCTTTGCCAGTGCTCCCTGGCCTGCCATAAGAAGTGTCTGGAGACGCTTGCAATCCAATGTGGCCATAAAAAGCTGCAAGGTAGACTTCACCTGTTCGGTATCGACTTTACCCAAGCAGCAAAGAACAGCCCGGATGGTATTCCTTTTCTCATCAAGAAATGCACGTCTGAGATTGAGTGTCGAGCCCTTAACATCAAGGTAAACTTACACAGTGTATTTGTTTATGTTTATCTTTTGATCTTAGATTGGAGTGCTTTTCAAGCCATACATGTTTTAATTATTTGATATTATATTTGATATATTATTATCTTACCTGGATGTGTCAGGATTAACCGTTATGGTAAAAATGTACCAATCTGTGCACCTGTTTGTTATTCCTAGGGGATTTATCGAGTGAATGGTGCCAAATCCCGTGTTGAGAAGCTCTGTCAGGCCTTTGAAAATGGGAAGGACTTGGTTGAGCTGTCTGATCTTTCACCTCACGACATCAGCAATGTCCTAAAACTCTACTTGAGACAGGTGGGTCTTACATTTTTACTGAACAGCTGTTTAAAATTAGCGGGCAAATATTATAATGCATATTTTGGTATGTAAAATTGTACAAGTTACATTCTTATTTTTTTTTAACAACGCAGTTGGTAAAAGATACTGCTTTGACTTGGGATGTAGATGTTTACCTTTTGGCTTTGACTCTTCTATTTGTACTTATTTAAAACAATAATTTTATTCATTATACTGTACATTCACTTGTGGTTTCTTAACACAACAGTTCCCACTGCTAAGAACACAAAACACATCACGGTTTCCCTTCTGTGTACAGTTACCAGAGCCATTGATCTTGTATCGATACTACAACGACATTATCGGCTTGGCCAAAGAGTGCCAAAGAGTGATTGTGGAGGAGGCTGATAAACCTCAGAGCACCCATGCAGGAGAGAAAGGTGGGACAAGCGTCCAGCTCAACAGAGTCATTTTCAAGATCAGAGACCTTCTCCACCAGCTGCCTACTACCAACTACAGGACTCTGCGCTTCCTTATAGCACACCTAAACAGGTAAGAGCTCTAAACACTTGGAGCTAGTCCATTGTAAGGATTTCTGTCTGTTGCTCTCTGCACAAATGTACTGATGCGCAAACTTCCTCATAACACTCAAAGGGAAACAGAGACTTCCTTTTAGCACAGAGGAAGTATTATGAAATGCTTAAAACTCATGCCCTATTCATAGTCTGGTTTTAAAATCTGCCACCAGTACCAGTATTTTTAGAATGAAGATTCTTTGCTTGGGTCCCTAATATTTACATTGGATTATTTTCTAGCCCAGAATGTGGTGTTCTTAATTGTAGTTGCTAGACTAATTGCAAAGACTTTAAGATCCTCACATGTAGGGGTTGAGCGGTACACAGAAGTCACGGTTCGGTTCATACCTCAGTTCAGACATCACGCTTCGGTATGAGTTCGCTACAATGGAGGGAAAAGCTAAACAAAAATGCAGAAGGCAGTTTTTCTTTATTGTGCATGTCTTAGGTGGTACAGCCTGACGTCATAAAGTCTCTCCCCTTAGCTAGCTGCAACAGCTTGTAGTGTGTAAAGTAAGATGTAAACCATAAACAAGAAGTATCCACATCATCTCCAGACTCCCTCTGGAACTTGTAAACAAAATAAGACATTTGGCTATAAAACTGAAAATACAGCTTTTCTGTTCTCTGCAAAGGAAAACTAAAATACCTCATTAATGCAACGTCATCACAACGTCTCACGGCCATTTTTCACCCCAGAAAGCTGCTCCCTGCCTGGCTAAAGCTGATATAGTTAGCCTGTAGAAACAAGGTGTCTGTCCCAACTAACGTTACGGTTAGGAGCCACAATGCTGGAAACGTAACACTAATCTTACAACAATTGTCTTATCCACCCCTCTCTTGCCTGCACTACTATAACTCACCGGGAAACCAGAGTTTTCCCAAACTTGAGATCTTGACGAGGCCGGCAGGTTCTCTAACTCTATCTCTGACTCACTAAAACTGCATACATAGACCGAAAGCTTCAGAGCTTATACTGTTTATTCTCCGTTTAAATTCATGCACCACACCGTACCGTTTCAGTTTAAGAAAAATCCACGCACCGCAAATCACATGTTTTAAAAGTGCTTTGGATTGTTAGCAGCTTGTTCAGTGAAACCTTTACCTACATCTCGCCATGGAAACACTGACCCGCTAATTTTAATTTGCAGAATGTAAATCTATCTGTGATTCTAAGTCAATGTACTGTTCCTTACAACCCAGATACAAAATTTAAACAATACCTTAAATATGTCTTTTACAAATTAAACTGATCAATACTCTTTACTACCTCAGAGTGACTGAGCAGGCAGAGGAGAACAAAATGACTGCGAGTAACCTGGGCATTATCTTTGGCCCCACGCTGGTCAAGCCACGTCAGACAGATGCTGAGGTGTCCCTGTCCTCCCTGGTGGACTACCCCTACCAGGCCCTTATGGTGGAGCTGCTGGTGCGACACTTCCAAGCGGTCTTTGACACCTCACTTCTGTCTGGCTCTGACATCACCACGACTGGCCAGGCGTCCCCCAGACTCACCCCTCAAGAGAAGTTGCAGCGGCTCAGCAGACACTCCACTTCCCTGATGGACATCAAAGAGGTGAGGAGGGATTTAAGGTTGCGATTAATGCTGCTCTCATGTCATGATGTACAGAATGCAAACAGTCAAGTGGGAAAAATGTGTAAAAAATAAAAAACTTTTATAAAGCCTTTTGCGGCTCCAAAGTGAGCCACATGAAGTCTGATAAATTGCCTCGTGATGTAACTTGACTTTACTTGACGTTACAGCGGGACTACAGGTTAAATGAAATGAAAAATTATCCAGGGGAGGGGAGTTAGATAGAAGTGAGGATACCAGAGCTCTGTAACCCACTCCTCATCTCTGTTTTAAGTTAGAAGCTCTAGGCTACATCAGTTGATACTAGTATAACACACCTGAATCTCTGGATAACCTGTTGGAAGTCGAGTAGCATTGTGGGTTGTGTAGGTTCCAACTTTGAACATGGAAGAAGAATCTATGGAATAAAAAAGGGATATCTCTTGTTCTGCTGCATAAAGGTTGCTTCTTTTTCCAAACTGTCCATTGTGAGTCCAACAGTGGATATATATTATATACATATATATAT
>NC_048418.1:10381322-10393073 GCF_013103735.1 Etheostoma cragini
ATGTTTTTTTGGCATTTACATTATTCAAGCAATGTTAACTTAATTCAATACTGATTATTACGAGATTCAGAGATTGTAATCTAATTGCTTATTGTGTCCTTCCAGGGAGCCAAAGTGTACAAAAGATACTCATCAATAATCCCGTCCTCCCACATCATGGGTGAGGTTCAGGGGGTCCAGCCGGGAACAGACGGGACAGATGTCCCGGCCCTGGACAGACTCAACGGGATGCAGACGTCTAGTGATGGAGAAGTGCAGAGGTCAACCTTAGTGTTTGGCCGTCCCAGCACCACCGTCCCCTCCACCATCCCCTCCACCACCGCTGTGGCACCAAAGGTCCAGCTACGCACCCAGCGCACCAGACAAGTGTCTCGACCGATCAGCATGCCGCTTGAACGCCTGCCCACCCCCGCCCAGATCAGCGAGAGGAATTACCGTAACACTGCTGCTAAAGTTGATGTAAGCTCTGTTGAGCGGGACCCCGTGTCTGAAACTATACAGGAGATACCAGAGCCAGAAAAGGCTCGCCAAAGTAACTCGTCAAGGGTTAGCACCTACTACATCACTCCTTTTATTGACACACAGTCAATGCAGAGGAGAACGTGGGACAGGAAGTACAAGCACTATGATGTTACACCTTGGACTGCTATGATTGTGGCCAACCTGCCATCTGCCAGCTCTGGACTACAACCTGTGAAGGCAACATTGCCTGTCACTGTAACTACTGCCTCTGTGGTCCCTACCACAAGTATTGGGGGCACCATATTTTCCAACAACCCCTACACAGTGCCAGGCAAACCTGGTTGGACTTCTAAAAGGGAAAATGACACAGATAATATGCTTAGTAAGTCTAGCAGCTCTCCAAACCTTCCATTAACACTCAGGGCACCAAGAACTCTGCAGCCTCCTCCTGGAACGTTCTACAAGCCCCCCGTTTCCACCAACACCAAAGCTAGGACGCTTCCAAACTGGACTACAACTGTTAGCACCGTCACCACCACCACCACCACCACCTCCTCATCACTCACCCCCACAAACCCTGCCCAAGTAGTTACTCAGCCCCCTGCCCTTACAAGCCCCCCACAGACATGGCTCCAGACACAGGACTCCACTGACAGCACCGTTGACCCCGGGGTCTCAACCTCGGCTACCCTTTCGCCCCCACAGTCCCCCCCCCCTAGCAGCCCTGACGACCTCAGCCCCAGTGAGACTAAACCCGTCTACCAAAGACTGCGACCTCGGCGGCTGCAGGAGCTTGAACACAGAGAGGCCCATTTTGTCTGACGCCAAAAAAAAAAAATATTACATCTGTAAATATTAATGTATCTGTGCCTAAGTGCATACTGGGGAGAAAACATTTTGTATCATACAAATTGAGACTGGGGGAAAATGTAGGCCTGTAAAAAATAAACCATGAAAGTGTTATAAGTACTAATATATTGTATTTTACATGTTCATATCAAAATGTCAACAGTGGGTGGTCTCTCAACCATTCAAAACAAGCACATACTACAAATATGATGCCAACAGTGAATGTTCAGTGTCATGCTTTTAAAAACAAACGCATCAATTGTCTATTTTTATGTCAAAGAATATTTGCCAACCACATCTGTCTGTAAAGAATTATAAATCTATCATTCTTGTTTGAAACGAACCTTTAAGTACAATGTTATATTTGTTATGAAATTATATTTTATTGTAATCACACAATGCACTTAACATAGGTTCAAATTCTAATGCTGCCTTTGATGTCCAGATTTGCTTAATTTTATACTTTATTCCACAAGGAACTGATGGAAGTATTCTTAACATGAGGTTTTCAATTTTAAGAGTTGGACATTTTGACCTTAAAATGTGTCCTTCGTTGCCTGTGGTTGGTACATCTTTTCTCAGTATGTAAACCTTATGTATCTGTTTACGTTTTTTATATTCATTTATACATACTGCATGGTTGTCAGTAATTTTGTCTCATCGCATTGTTGTGACTATACAGAAGGAAAAAAAGACATGTAACGGTGCTTTCTGCAAATTAAAAATGCAGTTTTGAACTGTTACTTCTGTTCCAATTGAGTTTTTTTTTTTTCAGCTTTTGTGTCAGTGCCTCAGAGAAACCGGGAACCCAGAGGACCATCGTAAGTGGGATTACCTTATGTGTGTTATGTATGCTACGGATCAAATCACTCTCGCCCTTTTTTAAATGGCAGCCTTTTGTGTATTTTAAACATAAATTAATCCGATTTGTGGTTGTATTGGGCAAATTGGATTAAGCAAGTGGAATGATCGCAGATTTAGGGTTGCAACTGCTGATTATTTTCATTATTGATTAATATCTCCATTGGTTTTTCTTGTCTCTAAAATGACAAAATATTGTGAAATTATCCATCACAATTTCCTAGCGCACAAGGAAACAAATTACATGTTTTATGTGACCAACAGTCCAGTACCCGAAGAAAAACAATTTGCAGAGAAAAGCTGAACATTCTCACATTTAAGTGTAGAAATAAAACTTTTTTGCATGAAAAATGACTCAAGCTATTGACTATTAAATTAGTTCTCTATAGTTTGCTGCCCATCAACTAATCGTTTTAGCTCTATTCTTGTTCAGTGCCTCAGAGAACTCGTGTTGCATTATATCTGAAACCTTTTGGGATTTAGTTTTCTGTAGTCCGGTATGCATACTGTACGTTTTCTTTATATGTATTTATACTCCCTGTGACATTGCATTATATTGTTTATTTTACCATGGATCCAGTCAGAGGTTTTGCTATAATTTGCTGTATTTGACAAATCAGAGAGACACTGTGGAGTTGTGTAACACAGTACACAACTCCAAACACACCAAGCTAGCTGAGCAACTGGGTTTGTGCAGGGTTAAGCCTCTAGAATGCAGTTTTAGGGTAAGCTGTGTCTGTTGTTCACACAGTTCACAGCAGGTCCAAGTGGTTTTAATGTCCAACTGTCAAGGTTTCAATTCTCCCAACGTAATCACCTGCTACACCACGTTGAGCTTCTCAGACGAGTGAGTCATGATAGACGTGTGTGTGAAACAAAAATGTCTTACCTCTGGGACTGGTATCTCTTATGTAACTACGTCAAATCTCTTGTGTAGATGTATTTTGTAGATATTTAGATAAATGCTTTTCTTGCAGAATGACAATAACTGTGCCGGTACATCTTGATCATAAACACTTAGACAATCATCTTGACTTCTCTCTGTAACCACTCTTCATCACAGCAACCTTTTCTCGCCATAAGTATCCCTCTTTTACTCTCTAACAGATATCCCCCTAATTCTGCCTCAAAATGGATGACTGTTGTCTTTTTTTCTGCCTGCCCATGTTGAGCTGGGAGATTAGAGAAATCAGATTAGGAGTGCTGCTGACCTGCAGACAGAGGAGAGAGATTGGGCAGCTCGAAGTCATACAGAGCTCTTTCTACCTTGCTCAATGTTTCCCACTACTTCAGCTTGTTTGTGAACCTGTTTCCCTAGATGTCGTACGACTTTTATATCATTCCATAAGAGGTAAGGATCAGCTGCTTTAGTTCCTTTGTTGACGAAATAGGATGTGTTCTTAAGAGCTGACAGACGTGGTTGCTAATTACTGTTTTTCAAATGCCTAGATTCTAATATAATGTGATGATTTTAAAAACAGATCCTTGTGGATGCTAAAATATTTTCACCCTAATGTCTTATTGAATCACTTACATGCAGTGAGTTTTCGATGCCAAAACATTTCCACATGTTTCCGCTAATCTTGTGCAAGGAAGTCCTGTCATGTGTAATTACTATTTGAGTAAGAAGGTGATTTCAGAGTCAGACATAAACATAGCATTTACTGTCTCGTTATGGTCTTTGTCCTCCTGTTTTTCTAGACAAGTATTTATGTCCCTGCATCCTTAGCCTGCGGTAATCTATTGGACATGTCACTGCGAACAAATTAATTTTCATGTCCGACATGCTCATGTGATTGGCATTTGAGTGTTTGTTGTTACTGTAAGTATTCAGTTCCAAAATGAATTGGTCTTTTGAGATAAGTCTGTATGAATGAGCAGGTACAGATTGCATTTATCAATCCCATACCAACTTTTGGTATTGGTTTATATGTTGTTAATAACGGTGTTGGTATATATGTTGATAATGTTATAGCAACTTGTATTTTACAGTAGTGAAATCCCCTAAAGCTGTTTTGCTTTGAACTTCAGCAGGGTGTATGCATTCCAAGTTTAAAAGATGGTCTGCCCAAGGTTGTAGTTAAGACCCCCTTAAACAAATCCAAATGAATGCTAAGGCCAGGTCAAAACCAAAGCCAGAGAATAGTGAGTTCATGACCAATGCAAATAAATAGGTATGTCCTGATGGGGAAGCAAGCAATTAGTTAATATATAACATCTACTTTATTGATCCCAAATTGGGAAATTGTATATATACAGTTAAAATTAACAGTATATACTGTATGTGTGTATATATGTACTTTATATATATATGTATATGCATATATATATATGTATTGTGTGTGTATGTATGTATGTATGTATGTATGTATATATATATAGAGTATTAGTTTTAACACATTCATCATTGACCTCTAGAAGTGCCATTTCATTTTTCATAAAAGCACAAGTTTCTTTAGAGACTGTGACATAGATTAATAAAAAGCAGCATACAGTATATAATAGTGTTTACACTTTTACCATTGGCCAAGTGATTGACCTGTAGGAGTGGATTTCTAGAAGTGCCATTTCATTTTTCATAAAAGCACAAGTTTCTTTAGAAACTGTGAAATAGAGTAATAAAAAGCAACATACAGTTTATAATAGTTTTTACACTTTTACCATTGGGTGACTGACCTGCAGGAGTGGAAGTGCCATTTCATTTTTCATAAAAGCACAAGTTCCTTTGGAGACAGTGAAAAAAAACTAAAAGAAGCAACAACAAAAAGAGAAAGGGCAACCATGCAGAGTAAAATATGTATCTTTAAATGTTTAAGAAAATTATACTAAAGTCAGGTCAAACACAAAATGTGTTTGTGAGAAGTTATCAACTGAGTGTCATCCCTGATAGAGTTGTGTATCAGCAGGTTTTTCACAGTCTGATGACCCCATCCAGGGGCAAAGCCGCGCAGCAATGAAGACAGGCTCTCAAATCCGCCTGTTGCTGTGGAAAAACTGGACCCTCCGCAAGAGACAGAAGGTATTATCAATTATATGACTGGGGTCGGACAAAACCTTAGAAACGCTATTCAGCGTAACGCAATCCAATATAGTAACACCACAAATTACAGCTTCCAACAAATCTCTGATAAAGTCCCAACATGAGATTGATATCTTTACACTGGTAGGATTTGTTCCAGGTCTGTATTAGAGTAGATTGTATGGTTGTTTCTATTTTTCTTTGTGTATATATACTCTATACTCCTCTACTTGTTTCTGTCCAGGTCCGCTTCTTTGTTGAGATCTGCTGGCCTGTGTTGTTGTTTGTTGGGCTGGTGTGGCTGAGGAAGGCCAATCCACTGTACCAACAACATGAATGTAAGAAATATCCTCTTTATTAACAAGCTATTTTAGTCATCTCTTCTTTGAAAAATCATGAAGCAATTCTAACGTGAAAGTGCTGTAATTCTTTACATGGAGAGCACATGCTAACCTTTGGGCAACTTTTTTAAATCACCTTACAAGCCCCCACGTAACTGGGTTGTCTGTTTCTTCAGGTCATTTCCCCAACAAGGCCATGCCTTCAGCAGGGACTCTGCCCTGGATCCAGGGCATCTTCTGCAACATCAACAACCCCTGCTTCAGATATCCAACCAGAGGAGAGTCTCCGGGCGTTGTATCCAACTACAACAACTCAGTGTAAGCCTAATCATAGCACTCTCTTACCTTGTAAAACACAACAGTAACAGAAACCTCATAAAACTGTAATTTCTTGAAGTGTTTACTGACATTTAAAAAAAAAAAATTGTTTAAACATTTATTTTCAACATTTTTAAAATAGAGCAAATTTCAGCCCCTGTGATAATAATACAATACAGTATACCATTCTATATAATCAAGTACACAGTTTAACTAAGTCATTGTGTTTGGCTTGTTCTAGATTGGCACGGTTCTATGTTGATGTACAGGAGCTTCTGCTCAATGAGGCAGAGGTCCAGCAGCTCGGCCAGCTTTGGCATCAAATCTCCTCTTTCTCAAACTTCATGGAAACGTTACGCACCAACCCATTTGTGGTGGCAGGTAAGGTTCAAATGTGAGAAAGGGTTTAGACAGCAGTGCCTCCGTTGAGTGTCTCTCAACTCTGTAATCAGAAGCGAAAAAAGTCCATTGACAAAACTTACATTCTGACAGGAAACATCAGCTACACTTTGATCTTGACCTTTTTGTCTTGTTTTCCGCACATCCTCTTTTTATTGATTTTTTGTGTCTTGTGTTCGTCATAGCACCACCTCACTTCCTACTTTCGCTTTTAAAAGATCTGCCCGACTTTTACTTTCTCATTTTTACGTATCATTTTGCTGAATAGGTTTGTGTGCATTAGCAGCAGTAATCTTTCACCATTGTTTGACGTGATGGTCATATGATTGCATTTCCAACTGCTGGATGTAAACTTAATACATTTGTATTACTGTTTGGGTAACCACAAATCCTTTATTCTAAAAGTGTGACAGTCACACAAAGTAATATGGTATTCAGTTTATTGTGATCATTTATACCCACAGGAATGTTCATGACCTAAAGGCACATTTTCTTCACACAACTTCAAATGAAATTAACTGAGCCTTCTGGCAGGGATATGCGTATAAACACACGTCCTCTTGTTTACTGGACTTTTCCCTGAAGCATCCTGAAAATCGTTGCCAATCTGTCTTGCTTTGAATTGTTTCCTCTGTGTGGTCCAGTGCTGGTTGGGTCAATGTCGTCTTTAGTGGTTCTAACATTTCACCCTCTCTGCTCGTGATGTTTCTTCTAGGCCGTGGGCTGAAGATAGATAATATTCTGAAGGATGACGAGGTTTTCACGGCTTTCCTTTTGGAAAACGCCAACCTCCCGGAGTCTATAGTCTACCAGCTCGTCAATGCAGAAATACGAGTCGAACAGGTGCAGTTTTTGAGGGACGAGTGGGGAAAGCTTAAGCTTACACTGATGTTACTTGGCTTATTTAAAAAGAGTATTTAAGGGAAACTATTTTTTTCCATGGTTTAAAATAAACATTTTATGGTCATTAAAATGATATTTCATGATTTTTTTCAGACATATCCCACGATTAAGCTGACATTCCACTTTTTTTCTTTTGTTTTTTTCTATTCCCCAGTTTGCCTTTGGTATCCCAGAGCTGCAGCTGAAAGACATAGCCTGCAGCCAGGCCCTGCTGGAGCGCTTCATCATCTTCCCCAGTCGCATGGGACTCCACGGGGTCCGCAACGCCATGTGTGCCCTCAGCCAGCCAAGGCTGCAGAAGATAGAGGACGTCCTCTATGCTAATCTGGACTTCTACAAAATCTTCAAACTAGTGAGTCGGTGTTACGGCCTCTGCCTTTATGTTAGATTATGCTCCTAGCCAAAGCATGTGTACGTGCAACGTCTGCTGTGTGGTTGACCGGAGAGGATTGGCCCTTGTGGTGATGGCTCCGTTCAAAGTTTGGCTTTGAACATATATTATGAATAAATGATGATAAAGGATGAACAAATTGCATTCAAATGTTTGTTTATTAATTTAACAGAGAAATTACAAAACAAGCATCAGTATCCAATTTGTTCATCATTTATTCATATTGTAAATTATATTATAAATGTCAGGGTTGTATTACACCGTATTTCTGATGCCCTTTGTTGCTTCCAGTTGTAGAGTGGATGTTGTTCCTTGCATCCATCCCTTCCTCCCTGTTTGTACTTTCTTTATTGACACGACAGTTGTTATTACAACTAATGGAGATCCGATGAGTGTTCTCTTGTTTTGTTGGAAAAAAAATGATGTTCATCCATCATCCTCTCCTGGCAGACGGACTAGCAAGTGTTGATTTGTCGCTCAATACTCTCTCCCTTTCCTACCCTGTCTGTAGCACTCAGCTCCAGGGCCGTTGTTCGGACTGCAGAAATAAATCTTTTAACGCGTCTTCAAATTTACATTTCATTCAAAGTTGTTTTTAGAAAATGTATGTAGGATTGGGTCAAAATACACTACAGTTTGTGTTTTCATGGTAATGTGTGAAGATGTCACCCAGTGCAACTGTGTCGTTGATTGATTTGCTTTTAATAATTTTTGGACAACAGGTGAGCTCCATGGCACAGAGCAATAACATATATGTGACTTTGGATACACACATAATGGGATTTCTTGACAGTAAGAAAAAACTGAAATATCCCCAGACTTAAGCTTTAAAGACACACTCCCCTTTATAGTTTTAAGACAAAAAAAATACATTTACAGAGAGAATGAAGATGGACAGTTAAATACAGTATGAATCCATGAGTTAAAAGCCTGGATTGTGTTTAGTGCTAGCAGCCTGTTAATGTTGTCAAAAATTGGAAAGGAAACTTTTATCAACAGAGGTTGATGATGGAGAGGAAAACATGCCCCACTCACCTTTATAGAACTGTTTCCCCCCGCTGAGCTGGAAATCTGGACTTCCTTACAGCAAAAAAATATAGCAAAGTTGATACTGTGATGTTGTTTTTATAACCGCTCAAGCAAACATTCTGGATTATGTACTTCAATGTGATTGCAAATGTGCCGGTGCTGCTTTGTGCTTAGAATAATGAATTTCAGTGTGATATGTTGTCAGATGGCTCATTGTTCTATGTAGAGCTGCTGGTGATGCCAGGACTACATGTGAGGCATAGTCGCTGATTCTAGCTTGCAGGGTACTCTGCCAGACCGGTTTAATGAATTTTCATGGGCTCTGTTTCCAATCGGCTACACATGTATTTAAAAGCAAGAAATACAGTATAAAGGAGGCAGAACACTTGAGCTTTGTTTTTGTTTGTTCAGTGGCACAGCAGGTCACAGATCATCCTTTTAATGAAAGGATTTATATTTGTTATTTATTTGGGAAATAGATCCCTTTTCAGAAGTAGACGTATCCCAGCATGTTTTAGAATTATAAAAATAAAGAATATAAACCTCAGCAGTAAAAGAATGCAGATCCATCAACAAACTGTACTATATTTAAACTCTTGGGGCCTTGACACCTTCAAATGTCTTCTGTATATGTGCTAGTGTTCAGTGAGTGAGTCAGGTGAGTGGCTCAGGGTATTGGCATCGCATTATCCCTCTTGGCCTGTTTCTCTAATGGGCTTATCTAGACCCCGCCTGCAGCCTGTGAGGTCTTCTGTAAGACGTGATGCTGCTTCTCATATAAATACATTAGCAACATGTGCCAGTCCAAAGAGCACGCCTGGTTATTGGGTTGCTAAAAAGACTGACTGAAACAGTAACAGTATTGCAGGGCTGTAGGGTCTTACCTCTTTCTTCAGGCCATAGAAACGATTAAGAATCTGAATATTTGAGAAGATGGAGTAGATTTTTGGACATGGGACCCATAATCAAATAGCTAAGTGTGAATTAACTTGAGCATTTGTAGGAGTAACATTAAATATGTACAGTCTTAATAGATGTAATGGATGTTGAAGGGCTAAATGATCATGGAAAACCAAAATACACAGAGTGGTCATTGAATATTAGCTTGACTACAAAGTTTATTAATCAACTGTCATTCTCTGTTGTTTAATTAATTTAAATAGCAGTAGCGTCTTAGTGGTGATCTTTGCATTTAAGTTCTTAGCTCAATTGAGCCCATTACCACACTAACCTATGTCTTGTAATAACTTGTTTCGTTCCTAACTCCCTTCTCCCATCCACCTCTCAACACCCTTCCTTTCTTCCCTCGCTTTCTCTCTTTGACCCTGCACCACCTCCCTCCTTCCTTCATTCATTGAAATGCAAGTGCGAGGAATGCAGGAGGAAGGATATCACATGTGCGTGTTTGTCTTTGTATTCGGGGTTTCCGTATCCCTCGGCCCTCTGACCAGGCCTTTTCTAACGCCTACGGCCAATGGTTTCTCAAGATGAGGTCATTAAAAGAAGTTTAGGGAAAGGAAGTTCCCATTTTGAACAACTGATAGTTTTCAAGTTTGAAATCATTTCATCCATACAATTAGATAAGATACAAATGACATGACAAAAAAGGAAGGCCTGGCTTTATCTAGCAGATTGCAGGTTGTACTGGGTAAAGAAACACAAAACAGAGCTTGAACAGAGCAGTGATAGTTTTGATACAAAAGAACAAAAGCAACTTGTGTTTAACCTCTCGCTTTATCTCAATCCATCTCATCTCATTTTTAAACACTGTGTGAATATTGTACACTTGACTGAGGCATCTTATGGCATTGTTTCCCCAGATGCCTAAGGTTATGGACAGCAGCGCCGAGGGGATTGACCTGCACTTCTGGGGTCGGGTTCTCAATGCGACATCGGACAAGATCCGAGTTGTAAGTGCTCCAAAATCCATCAATCCCTTTCTGCTCTTGCTCCTCTCTTCTTCTCTTCAGTCCTGCAGGATCAGAGGCACCAGTATTTTTAGCCCTGCAGGAAACTCGCCTTTTCCGCTGCTCCCAGTTTGAGAATCGCACACAGAGGAGGCTGAGTGATGTGCTCAACAATGTGGGGCGTACATGCGTGTGTGTTAACCTACATGTGAACTGTACAACAACTGATATGTCTTTGTAGGCTCATGTGATGCCTGATGTGTGATGCGTGATGTGTGTGTGTGTTTGTGTGTGTGTGTGTGTGTGTATGTGTGTGTGCGTGTGTGCCCATGCAGGTTGTGTCTCAAATGACATGTACATATAGGTGTGCATGTGTCTTTATTACTTAATTTATTTAAAGTGCTCATATTATGCTTTTGACTTCCCTTTATTGTGTTTTATATATTTTTGGGGAATTTAATAGGTTTACAAAGTGAAAAAGCACGAAGCAGTTATCATCTCCAACAGAAAACCCTGTTCACAAACTGCTACGGCTTTATTGTAGTCCAGCCTTTACTCCCGGGACGAGGGTGCGTCACGTTGTAAAATGTGTTATAACGCTCGCCTGCTAGCATGGCACCCGCTCATGCTCTGCTTCTGACTGGCTAGTAGTCCTTGCACACGCACATGTGTGACTCCCAACAAAGATGGGACAGAAGTGAGATGCCTCACTCTGTAGCTAAAACACTCACCTAAACACACAGGGTCAAAAGAGGAGCTACAGCAATATGTAGTACAACAATAATATGGTGTTTTTTGAAAATGAAACACTCTGATATAACCTCTAAATACAATAAAATAGAATACTACAGAAATGGAATAGAAATTCCTCTACAGTATAGAATGCAACACTGTTTGACCGGCTTCCCTATGGCAGGCGCTACATGTCAATCTAACCAGGACAAATAGACTCAAGAACAGCTTCTTTCCACACGCCATCCCCGCACTCACTAGCACACATGGATATTGTAGATAGAATATGTATTGTAGAACAATAGAACAGAACAATATAGAATAGAGTATTTAGATACTGTAGAGAAATTGAATAGAATAAATTGTACGATTAGAATAGATTAGAGATTAAAGTAAAAATGGTTATAATATATCCTTTTTTTTAGTAATCTTGGTGTGTGCATTTAAGGATTGCATCCAGTTTGTATAGTTGCACGTTAATTCAGATACACAGCCACACGCACACACACACACACACACGCACACACACACACACACACA
>NC_048418.1:10393083-10399193 GCF_013103735.1 Etheostoma cragini
CACACACACACACACACACACACACACACACACAATGACTGGGGTTGTGTTGTGTGTTTCGGCACGTTCACTGTATGTCCCTGGGGGTATTGTATCCCATCATCGCCCTAGGTTGGGTGAGAGAGGGAGCATTCGAGAGAGAGACATTCCTTTGAGGTGACACATCCTGTAGGTGGGACCTTCGTATCACCGTGGTGACAGAAAGGCGAGCCAAATGCTCTTATTACTCACCTCTCCTTCCTTTCCTTTCAATTTTGTGTGCATGTTTACGTGTAAAATGTTGATTTGAGTGTGACCTACCTCTGAAACCATTTTGATTATCATTGTTAGAATAGAGTCTACATAAACTGTAAGAAGATTATAGAGCTGGACTAATAAAGATGCAGACTTATTAACAAATATTCCAAGAACAACTCAACTTCATCTAAAAGCTGAGCTCATGAGATCATTTACACATTTGAAACAATAATTTCCCAGATTTGTGGACATTTTCAGATTTAGGTTTTATTAGTATTAGATTATATCATTGGATCAATGTGTTAGTATCTTGCCAACAAAAAGACTCAAACATAAATCTCCAATTTTTGGCCGCCTCCTTGCTTTTTCTTCAGAAAGGAAATGATACATACCGGGTAGAAATGCACTTGGATGAAGCTATTTTTGTTCCATCAATAGGAGGATATTTAGTCCACCCTCAGACTGTCCTCATGATGTTCGGCGAGGCCGTCACTACAACAAGTTTGCTTATCTTTCAAACTATTGTTTTCTAGTGATCGTTTATGTAATGCTATTCATACAGTATGAATGAAAACGATGGACATAAATATCCCTACCCTGTAGATAATTATTGGATAAAAAGGTCAAAACGTTCAAAGTTAATTATTTACACTTCATAGCAATACTTCGTGTTTTGACAAACAAACATCCTGTTGAGGATAGGATAATATTTAACCCTGGTTGGCAACATTGATGACCAGACATAAGTCAAAGAATATCAAAGTATCAAAGAATATTACAGTATAGTGATGGCTAGTCTGGCTACCTCTGAGAGTGGCATATAACTTAACTTGTGTGGGTGTGTGTACTATTTATCAGACTGGGATCATTTTTGGAAGTGAATGAATCGTAATTTAAAGTGTGGTAGCACCTGGTGTTTTGGGTGTTACCACATGAGCAGGGACCTTTCTATCACAGGACACAATTTAAATAAGATTGGCATTTTTTAAATACTTTTGGCACTTTACGGTTTAGTAGTTTTGTGTAACTGCACACATTCATCTTATGTCTACTAAACACCCGTAAAAAAAAAAAGGGTAAATCTGATGCTGCCTGGCTTTTACATGACATTTATCATGTTTTTTTGTAAACTACAGTAGCTTACACCCAGCTTTTGGGGTGTTGGTGGTCCCCCAGGTCAAACCATCTTGGTGTCTCTTTTAAATCACGGTGCTCCATGCTAACACATCAATCTGTTATACGCTGTGTTGAATAAACTTAATTGTACAATGACATTTTTGTGAAATTGTTTTTGAAAATTTGAAATGTGATCAATGTGATCATTTATGATCGATATGATCATATGTGATCCAAAAAACACACATTTTAAAGGGTTACTTTTAGCCATGTTGGCGACGTGGCTTTAGGGATAGCACTGTCTGTCTTGTTAGTTGATCCACTACTTTGGTCCAGACTGAAATATCTCAGCAATAATTGGACGGATTGTCATGAAATTTGGTTGAGACTGTCTGAGGATGAATCCTACTTGAAAATCTCATGATAATCACATCGCCCAAATTGTGGTTTTTGTTTAAGGCTGATTAGCTTATTTTAGCATGCTAACACACTAAACTAAGGACAGTGAACATGGTAAACATTGAATGTGCTAAACATCCGCATCCACCACTGTGTATGGACTAGCCACTTGCAGGCTGTAGACTCTCAATCCTGTTAATATATACACACGTTTGGATTGTGGCTCAGTGTTAGCACTGTACCCTCATTGTCAAAATGTCCTGTCTTTAAATTTCACCACTGATGCTTTGAGTTTTTAGTTTGTACTTCCCATGTTTTAAAACTCAAAATTCCGATTGACCTATGGATATCAACCCTTTGACACACAGAATAGGAAGGTAGGTGAAAACCTGAACAGAAATACAATACTTTGTTGTGGATAATGTATGGATCTACGGTAGTGTAGGTTTGAAACTGTATCATGTTAACAGGTACATTGAGCACTGAGAGAATCTCTCACAACTATCACTCTGTGTGACCTTTTACAGCTGATGGAACGGGAGAGCTCTCAGGAGCTCCTGAAGGCAGTTTCTTCTCTGTTTCAAGCCGGGGATCCCTTCTCATTCACCCAGCTGATGTCTACTATGTCGAGCCTCTTCTGTGGATACCCAGAGGGAGGTGGCTCCAGGGTTTTGTCCTTTAACTGGTATGAGGACAACAACTACAAGGTGTTTCTGGGGGTCAACGGCACCAAGAACCATAACTATGTCTATGACGACTCTGCCAGTAAGTGAAGAGGTTTTGAACTGTAATAGACTCTATAGGATGTAGTATATGGTATGTACTTGATACTTTGTGTATACTGTAGATAGATTATTCTAAAAGAATATTATTTATAGTGTATAATGAAATAATATAGGTAATTAAAGGTGCAATGTGTAAAAATGACAGCTAGTGTTTAAAATAGTTACTGCAGTAAAAATTCAAAATAATGGAGAGAGTAGTCACCCCTGTCCCTTTCTCCCCAGACCTTCTCCCCTGAGACCACAGCATTATATATGTATATTACTTCACAGCACAGGAAATAGCTAACGTTAGATGCTGGCTATATTGACAGTCATAAAAGCTTGTGCTCACGCGGAGCTATGTTGATCTATGCTCAACTAACAAGACACACCTTCTCGGCTTAGAATTACGGTGGGAACCGCAAAAAATTCCACAACCTCGCTGTTCTTTTTCCACCCGACTGAAACACACACAAGACCAGGCAATTAGTGCCACAGTGTAATAGTTACAATAAAGATAATGGAACAGTGACTACAAATGTTAGTTGTAGTAGTTCATGTTATAGCAGGGCACTGCAGGGCGTTAGGGTGTAGCGTATAAGCACTGATTCACTAATTTAGCATTATGTGACTACTGATCAGTAGTCACATAACTGGGTTGCATCTGAATGCAACCCGGGTGTGGAAGATACAACAACATTTAATATGATGCTTTATTTCTTCTGTTTTGTCCTTTTCTTCTTTTATCTATTCTTCTCTTTCTAATCTAACTGTTTTTGCAATTTGTCTACCCTTAGGTCCGTCCTGCAACGCCCTGATGCAGACCTTGGAGGCCAACGCTATCACAAAAATTGTGTGGAATTCAGTCAAGCCCCTGCTGATGGGAAAGATCCTGTACACCCCCGACTCCCCTGCCGTCCACAAGATATTAAAGAGTGTAAGAGGGACCACCTCCAGCCCAACCCCTCACCTCTCTCTTTCTCTCTAATCATTTACTCTCTCCTTCTCCATCTCTTTCATGTATCTATTTTTTCCAAACCCCCACCCTTCTTAGGAATGAGTTGATGAATGACTGTTCACTTGTGTGTTAACTATGTTAAAGACAATTGCAGTTTAGAGCTTAGATACATGAACATTTCAAGTTTCATGGATCTCTGTTCTGTCAACTGTCTGACTCTATCAGAATTAGAATCAGAATCAGTTTTTATCACACAAGTTATACAGTATGTACATCGTGCTTCTTCCCTGCTGCTACTACAATTAAAACAAATATGTGACTTGATATAGTGTTCATTTCTGAGTGTTTGTGTGTGTGTGTGTGTGTGTGTGTGTGTGTGCGCGCAGGCCAACGTAACATTCGAGGAGTTAGAGAGGTTGCAGAACATGGGCAAGGCCTGGGAGGAGTTGGGACCTCAGCTCTGGACTTTCTTCCACAACAGTGTCCAGATGAACATGATCAGGGTAGGAATTTTTGGCACACCTGCAAACACTGATTGTCATTGATTTAAGATGCAAATAATAATAATTGTTGACACTACACACTTCCAATAAAAGTGCCAACATCAATTTAGTGTTATGCTCAAATTCAGTACAATAGTAGAATAAGCCAGTGTTAGTAGCAAGCAATACTAAACAGGGGTACCTATCTGTAAGATGGATGAGATGGATACAAGTCAAAATCCAGCAACAGATTCTTTAAGGAATCTGGTTCGGTGCAATGTATTTACAGACTGCAGGCTTTTCTTCACTTACCTCTACCATGTCCGGAGACTCATCCAATAAAGAGTTTACCAACAGTAGCTTCCAGACAATCAGCATTCTTTTGCATTCAATTAGGTAAAAACAGAATTATGTTTATGACTTCAGGACACGCTGAGAAACCCAACAGTGATGCACTTCATGGACAACAGTCTGGCAGACACTGAATTCACCACCAAACACATTCTTAACTTACTGTACAACGGTCCAGAGGAGCACAGGGATGCGGACATGCCCAACTTTGATTGGAGGAACATTTTTAACATTGTTGACCAGACCATACGCACGTTCAACAAGTATGGAGAGGTAAGTCACAAGTTTCTATCCATCTACTGTATCTATCTCTATCTCTATCTCTATCTCTATCTCTATCTCTATCTCTATCTCTATCTCTATGTCTGTCTGTCTGTCTGTCTGTCTTTCTGCCTAGTACCTATCTAGTCACTGTCTGTTTTTTCCTCTTTGCCCCATTTGCGATTTTGCCAAATGTTGCACATTCCCTATTCCCAGAACTAAGTGTTCACCCTTTTTTGTAAGACCAACTCTCAGCTCTCCAGACAGGTGCATCAGTCTTCCAGGGCTGCTCCCAGGAGATTGCAGCCAGGCCCCTTTTAAACAGAACAGACCACTTAGCATGGCTATAGAGCCGCTCTCCCATCCTGTAGGCTAATAGGTGGGGAGAACAAGCCTGCTGTCACCCTTCTCCTTTGCTCTCATTGTGGAGCCAGTGATGAAGTGGAGAGTAGGTGGGAGTGAGTCACCCCCCCCATGAGCTCAATGCTGTTTTAGTGTATGGCCCGGGATTGAAACAGACCCCTGTGCCTTCCAAATAAAAGAGGGCAAATCACTCTATCGCTCCGTTCTCGGCTGATTTAAGGGGGGCAGGGGTTGCAGTTTTGGAAAGAGCCCTATCAGTGTAGTCATCTCAATCTGTCCTTTGTCTCCAAGTTCAGCATCTAGACCCTTCAGAGCCCCACAAACAAACCCAGGCGGTTTAGCCAATTAGATATAGCTGTCAGCCAGCATTGGACCTTGGAATAACTGCTGCAATAAGCATTAGGTCCTCTCACTCTGCCAGGGGTATGTTTCTCACACTGATATTCCATTGGAACTTCTCAGCCCATCAATGAATGAACATTATTGTGTTGTGAATGTATGGTCCCGTAAAGATGAATAGGAAGTGGTCTCTCCTTTTTCTTTGAGCACTCTCAGGGTATTGTACAGTAATGTGAATGGAAACGTTAGACACGGTGTACACAGGGCGGGGAGGGGGGGGGGGTTAGAGAGCACAGTGTTTGTGTGTATACGTGTGTGTAGGGTGGGAGTTTTACATGGCAATTATGTGTTTCATAGAGAGAGAGAGCATGTGTGTGTGCACGCAAGAAAGTTAGTCAAATTGTTTGTGTGTAGGTGTATAGTGTTGTGCTTATGTGTGTTTAGACACACGTTTGCATGTCTGATTGCATTATTATTATTTTCTCGTGTGTGCGTGTGTGTGTGTGTGTGTGTGGGCAACCCTGCAGATTTGATAGGACTAGCACAGATTTCCCCATGTCACCAGATCATCTCAGTGAAAGATTGTTCTGTTAAGAGCATATTGAAAATCCTATACCTACGTAAAACATTATCAATAGAGCCATGTAAGGTTTGAAACTTATCTTGTGCCAAAACAATACCTGAGTTTAGATACAGATCCCAAATTATACTTTTTTCATTATCCTAATACGTAATGTTAACCAGTTTGAGGAGTATAATAATTCTTCTTTCTTTCTTCATTGTAGTTTACAGCACATTAACATTGTGTGTAATATTTAAATACTTAGATTTAGTTATACA
>NC_048418.1:10399293-10415658 GCF_013103735.1 Etheostoma cragini
AAAAAGCTATACAATAGAATTTAGGGACAAAAATTAGGAGCTAAACTGCCAGCGGTGTGGTTAAAGGGACAGTATTGTAAATAATGGCAGCAGATTCAGCAAGTCTATGTTAACACTGTACAACAGAATAATATATGAGGTGATGAAGTAATGAAAAAAATTGCTGGCTGAAAAATAGCAGCTTCATAAGAAGAAACACACACACACACACACACTCACAAACATCGCAGTTGAAATGGCTTTCTATGTTACTGCTGTAGTTTTAACATCTTTTCAACAACAAACCAGCAACGTTTTTTACTCCTCTGATTATAGTGCATCAATCTGGATAAGTTTGTGGTTTACACGGATGAGTCCCAGATGTCCCATCAGGCCTTGTATCTGCTGGAGGAGAACAAGTTTTGGGCAGGCGTGGTCTTCATGGACATGTTTCCCTGGACTACAAGTGTACCCCCGCATGTCAAGTATAAGATCCGCATGGACATTGATGCAGTGGAACGCACCAACAAGATCAAAGATAGGTCAGTTGCAGCTGTGTGGCGTGATGTTTTGTTACAAGGACTGCCCAACCTCCTTTGCTTGTGACCCCTAAAAATAAAGCAAAGTAATGTAATCAATCATGTATTTACCTCTCCAGTAAACAGCCTAGGGTCTACAAACGGCAAAAAAATTACCCACCTGCACCACGAAGCATACACAAACAGTGTTCCAGCATTCTAGACAATAACCGACAACTAGGATTTTTAACACCTTTAACTCCATACCTGCCCTCCCCTCCTCCCTAGTGCTCCCACATGCATTTTCCTTTCCCTGTGATCTCCCATTCATACACAGGCTGTAAGTTGTGAATATCCCCAGGGTTGAACTAAATGTTTTAGTTGTTTACAGCGCATTAAAAGGTTGAAATGGACTCAGTGGGAGTCGTGCCTCTATACAATTGAATAATCAGATTGTAAGAGGGCTTTGCCTTGGACTTATCTGCTTAAGTAAAAGCAGTGTGTGTGTGTGTGTGTGTGTGTGTGTGTGTGTGTGTGTGTGGCTTTAGAGGCTTTGGCTTCTGAGTGTTTTATTATTACAATGTTTTGAATGAAGACTGTGATTTGGATTATTTAATACAACAAATAAAAAGCTTAAAGGTGCTCTAAGCGATGTCACACGTGTTTAAGGCTACAACATTTGTTGTCACATACAGCAAACATCTCCTCACTATCTGCGAGCTGACTGTCTTTAGAACACACTGTAGAAAAAAACGCGGTCTCTGTAGTAGGGCTGAACGATATTGTATTTTAGCATCGACATTGTGATGTGCGCATGCGCGATAGTCACATCGCAGGACGTTGCGATGTTGACGCTAATCTTTTTTTGCTGCTTGATACTGTAGAAAGTGAACTTTCACCGTTGTCCTTTTACATGATTATTACCGGCCGACCCTTCCCCTTTAAGACAGGTAGCCATGTGGGCAACCTGTGTGTGTGACGTTAGTCCGACGAAGGCATCAGCTGACAGTGATGTGCACAGTTTTGATGGGTAGTCGATGTAGCTAGGAGTCTGTGTTCGCTACAGATACAAACTAAATCAGCTGATTAATGCAACATAATTACAACATCTCCCGGCCATTTCCCCCCGCAGAAAGGTGCTACAAGCCAACCTAAAGCTAATATAGTTAGCCTAAAGAAACAAGCAGAAGCTGCTGCCAGCCAGGCTAAAGCTAATATAGTTAGCCTAAAGAAACAAGGGGTCCGTCTGGCCCAACTGACGCAGTTCGGAGCTGCGACACTGGAAACGTAACACTAATCTACTGCAGAAGTCTGTGTCTGATCTAACGTCATTTCCTCTGATTTACTTGTTATTGGATACCCCGAGTTTGTAGCTAGTGAGCATGACATTCAGGTCTGATCAATTTATCAAACTAACAAGCCCGGCTAGTCGACCACAATCTGACATTTAGAGGAAGCAACATGCAGTCTGTTGTCATACACTTTAGCCTAGATTGATAGTATTATATGAATACATTGGTGTCATGCTAGTCAACCTGTGTATTTCTACCTAATTTCCCTCTCCTATATCACATCAAAAGAGTAGGTCTAGTCACAGAGCTTACTTGCTTTGGCAAAAAAAAGCATTAAAGTTGGGGATTTTTTCATATCGCAATATATAAACATATTGCAGGGGAAAAAAATATCACAATGTCAGTTTTTTCCAGTATCGTTCAGTTCTACTCTGTAGACAGCCCAGGGTCTAAAAATGGCAATAAAAATAAACTGTGTCAACCTGCACCACGAAGCATACACAAACAGTGTTCCAGCGTTCCAGCGTTCCAGCCAATAACCAACAAGTAGGATTTTGGGGTGGGGGTGGGGGGTGAGTGCACTGAAGCACAGAAGGGAGATGAGGGGATGGGATGAGGAGGAGGGAGGGGCAACGTTAACAAGAAGTAATATCACCCAACATCGCTTAGAGCACCTTTCAATAAATAATTAGTTTAACCGTTAATGAGATGAATGATCTTGTCAAATTTTAACCATTAGATCTTTAGTCACCTCTCAGCTCACCCTCTGTGTCATCTTCTCAGGTACTGGGACCCAGGCCCCAGAGCAGACCCCATAGAGGACCAGAAGTATATCTGGGGAGGCTTTGCCTACCTGCAGGACATGATTGAACACAGCATTATCAAGATTCACACAGGCAAAGACTGGCCACTCGGCGTCTACGTCCAGCAGATGCCATATCCGTGCTATGTAGATGACCTGTAAGTGAACCAGACTTCACGTAATAGCAGATCATTCCCGCTTTGTCCAGAAAATGATAAATACATTTTTAGATAACAAACTGAATGAAACTGAAAGTGTGCTAGAGTTACTGGAGAGCAGCAAAACCTAAATACAAGTGGAAAATCTAGCACACTTTCTATATAGCAGCTGTTGTAGGTAATACAAAATTATGATGTAAACAAACTTGATCATTCATAGATATAAATGATATTCGCCTAAATAATGTGACAGTGTAGCCTAATGTAGTTTTATTTTATTTCCACACAGATTGGCCCCTACATTTAACATTACATAGCTGATCTGAAACTGAAGGATCCCTAGATCTGCACTCTTTTTTCTTAGACTTCATATTATATATTCAGGGCACATTTGTACACTTTTCTGTGTATGTGAAGCTGTAATTTATTGATACATGAATTGATTGACTCTCTGGGCCCTGTTTTAACGATCTAAGCGCACGGCATAAAGCGCATGGCGCAAGTGCGTTTAGAGCGTGTCTAAATCAACTTTTGCTAGTATGACGGTGGAAAAAAGGGGTCCGTGCGCCAGGTGCATGGTTCAAAATGGTTGTACTTGGTGTCTTCATTAATTCATAGGTATGCTCTGGGCGTAACAATCAATGCACCAATCAGAGTCTTTCTCCCATTCCGTTTAAAAGCCAGGCGCGTTTCTACCTTGGCGCATTGCTATTATGATGGTGGATTTGCACCGTAATATTATTATTTTTTAATCTTTTGCATGTTTGTGTGCAGGTGCGCTTCCCTGTGTGTGTGTAACGAGCAGGGTGTGCGCGAGCTGTGCATGAGCCTATGCGCATTTTACTAATGCGATGTTAAAACAGCAATGCAATTCTGCATTATTGACTTTAGACCAGATTTTTGTTGGTCAATGGCGCGATCGTTTTATGCTGCCGCAAGAGAGAAATACGCCAAGAATTCACCTGCACACACCTCCCTGTGAGGCCAGAACGCCCGTGGTCGCAGAGATGGGCACAGGTGCATTTGCTATTTAAATGACGTGGGTGCAGGACTGGAAATTAACAACTGCGTCGGTCTTAAAATAGCAAAGACACTTGTGTCGGGCTTTGCGCCAGGTGCAAGATACGGCCCTCTAACTCACTTATGTTGATAAGTTACCAGGTTACCAGACAACCAAAGTATGTTATTGTCAAGCTGAAGCTTGTTTTCAGAATGTTCATCTCAGTGTCAATTTCATTGGGAGGTGGGATAGCAACTTAAATGTGTCGATGTGTTATTTTTTATATCCCCACTGGATGGCACCAACGTCTGACATTTTCAAATTTAACACTCTTTTCCCCTTGAACCCACATTTTTGATCATGTCTTTCTCTAATGTTATTACCAAAAAAGACCAAAAGTAAATGAAGTAATATAAATATTAATATTCCTTGTTGGAGAACAACAGCAGCCGTCATACTTCTCATGGGCTTTATGAGCTTTGTCAATCAGGTTTTGGGGTCACATCCTTACTTCTTTTTTTCTTTGCTTTCTCTCTTCTCCTCCAGCTTCATGATCACTCTAAACCGCTGCTTTCCCATGTTCATGGTGCTGGCCTGGATCTACTCTGTGTCCATGACTGTAAAGAGCATTGTGCTGGAGAAGGAGCTGCGCCTCAAAGAGACTCTCAAAGCCATGGGGGTGAACAACGGAGTCATTTGGTACACAGCTTTCATCGACAGCTTCATTATGATGACTGCAAGTACGGCGCTGCTCACTTCTATCATCATGGTGAGAAAACAGGATAGAGAAGGTGCAAGAAGGAGGCCATGTTGATAGAGAAACTAGGGTCACGTTAAATTTGCTTGTTTGGAAGGTTCAAGTTTCGTACCGTACAATAAGGCCCTCCTGGGGATTTTAAAAACCTATATTCATCTGTTCATGAAGAGAAGTGTTCTACTCATGTAGGCAATGGTTGAACTGCCACAGCAGTGTTTTGATCTTTAAGTGAAAATCTCCTCAATATAATCACATATAACTTTTTCCCCTCTCAGGGTGGAAAGGTGCTGAATTACAGCAATCCCATCCTGGTCTTCTTTTTCCTGCTGACTTTCACCGTTGCCACCATCATGCAGTGTTTTCTGATGAGTGTGTTCTTCAACAAGGCCAACCTTGCAGCTGCCTGCAGCGGCATAATCTACTTCACCCTCTATCTGCCACACATCCTCTGCTCTGCCTGGCAGGACCGCATCACCAAGAACATAAAGTTGGCCGCTGTATGTTTATTTTGTGTGCATTTAACATAAAATGCAAATATACTATTTAAGTACCATCATTTGCAATTGTATGGAGTATTTAATCTATTTTCATGTTTTTACGGGAGATCACACAAAATATCATCACAACACAAACTTTTCATCAATAGTCTCTTCTGTTACTAGTGCAAAAATATAGACAGCAAGGATAACTTATGTATACTATTGTTTTTGTTTTAACTACTAGTATTGCCTAAGACAAATTATTTTGCAGTATTTTTAAGTAGATGCATAAGTTAAGTTATGCATGCATCTCCCTGCTTCTCTAGAGCTTGCTGTCTCCAGTGGCCTTTGGCTTTGGGACGGAGTACCTGTCGCGGTATGAGGAACAGGGTTTGGGTCTGCAGTGGAGTAACATCATGACCAGCCCATTAGAGAAAGACACCTACTCCTTCCTCACCTCCATCCTTATGATGGTCTTTGATGCCGTCCTCTATGCCATCCTGGCCTGGTATCTGGATAATGTCTTCCCAGGTTGGGCTGCTAATATACTGAATGATTTTTTTCTTAATTTTTCCCAATTTAAAGCACTTTACCTCTTTATAGATACCACAAGTTTTACTACACTGAGGATAATGTAAAATTTCTTCTCCACAGGACAGTATGGCATTGGTCGACCATTCTACTTTCCATTTCAGTCCTTATACTGGCAAACACCTGCACCCTCACACACACAAATGTCTGAACAAGGTAAGCATCACGGACTCAGTATAAACTGAATCTCTTATGTACTTCATAGGTGAGGAGAAGCCCTGTGACTGGAGGTTTGTCGCTCTTCTCAGTTTTTCAAGTGAATGATTACCCCTTTACTTTTTACCAAAAACTCACTGCTTTCAGGAAAAGCTTACAATTCCTGCTGGAAGATTGTAGTTATTAGAAAGGTCAATACAAGGTTTCTAATGACGCCCACGAGAAAGACAAAGCAAAACTCCCAGAGCAGAAATTGAGTCAGCATCTTGGTAGAAGACAAATTGAGCACATTATTTTTTGAAAAGCAAGTTTTTGTAGAACCTCCAGAGGAAAATAAAAATGAACAAAATCTTCTTGTAACTGCTGTTCTAGACCTTAAATCTAAATTAGCATTTTATCATATTTCATAAACATTCATATCAAGCAGTAATAAGCAAAAACATAAAAACATGTACGCAGGGTGCAATTTCCCATCTAATTCCCATACAAGCCGTGTACTTGCAACATCTCCTCTGGTTAACATTTCACACTGATGGCATTACCATGGAAGAAGCACTTTAACCATCAATAGCAACACACACGTCACATTGTAGTCCACAGGGGAACATTTCACATTTGCTGGAGAGAACTTTACCAAACTCATCCTAACTAACTTCTGTCTGTCTTCTTCAGATCCTGAGAAACCTGAACCGGACAACGTTGAGAAGGATGTTGAGGGCAGGAGCACCCAAGAGACTTACACCTGTAATGGTTCAGCCAGCAGGAAAGCCTGTAAGCACCAAAGTAAGAGGGATCAACTGGAGAGAGAGAAGGAGTTGCTGAGACGACAAGAGAAAACACCAATCCAGGAGGAGGAGTGTCAGGACTTAGGGAGGGAAGGTGAGGACACAAATACAGAGCAAGCCATAACTGAAAGAAGGACTAACTGGAGATTGTAAAGTGACACCACACTTCACGCGGGGAACCCACTGAGGACATCTGGTGGACAGGATGGGTAACACACCCCACCTGGATCTACAAAACAGAAAGGGAACAGCACATGACATAGGTTAGGCAATACTAGGGGGAAAGGTGGAGTGTTGTCCATACTCATTATGATTCAGAAGAGTAACTGGTAACTATTGCTATTAGGGGGACTGCAAGTTTGATGGTTCATGTCAAGTCAAGTCAAGTCAAGTTTATTTATATAGCTCGTTTAAAACAACCAGAGTTGACCAAAGTGCTGTACAAATTCAAGTGCACGAATCAACAAGCAAAATCAAAGCAAAAGTAAACATAAAATAAAATAGCAACAAAGAAAGAAATTACTGCACATGTAAGAACAATAGGAACGCTCAAAAAAGAAGCAAGAGTACAAGTCAGTATTAGAGCTACAACTGGACTTGGTTAAAGGTGCTCCAAAGACTCGATGAGCCTCAGTTCTGACTGAACGGAAGGTAAATACTGAAGAGCGAACTGAAGAAGTCTCTTGAATGAGAGAAGAAACGTCTTCAGAGCATCTTTAACCAAGTCCAATTGCCGGGTAATTTAACCCTTCCCTGGATATCTATAAAAGTGTTAACTTTTTTTTTTCCCATGCAGGCCAGTTGTTCTTTGAGACTGACCCATTGGGCCTGGTGATGGGGGTGCAGGTTCAGGACCTGGTGAAGGTGTTTGATGGAAGTTCTCGTCCAGCTGTCAACTGTCTCAGCCTCAATTTCTATGAAGGCCAGATCACATCCTTCTTGGGGCACAACGGCGCTGGAAAAACCACCACTTTGTAAGCTAAAAAGAAATTATTACAAGTTACAAATCTCTTTAATCACACAGTGGAATAAAGGTTCAGTCTCAAAAGTTGTACTGTACATAAAATCAATCAATCAGTCAATCAATCAATCAGTCTTTAGAACACTTTAAAACAACTAAAGTTGACCAAATTTCTGTACAGACGAATATATAAAGACATAAAATACATAACTCACACAGGCATACAATGCAAACAAAATACATATAAAACCAGTTAAAAGACATAAAACAAGACAACAATACAGTAAAACTATAAAATAAAGATGTCAACATCTAGTGTCAAAGGCCAAGGAGAAGAGGTGGGTTTTAAGACAAGATTTAAAAACAGACAATGAAGAGGCTTGTCTAATGGGCAGAGGACGATCGTGCTTGTGATAAAAAAACAAGAAGAAGTCATATGCATGCTCAGAAGTTGGCTGGTTCATACAGTATATCTATTAAACAATTCTTGCAAGGTGATGATTTTCTTAAGATCGTAGCACAAAGTTGGCTACCCCCCTGTGTAATGGCATTGGTCTTGTGTGTGCTTCTGCTCTGTCTAGGTCGATCCTGACTGGTCTGTTCCCTCCGACATCTGGCACAGCCTACATTAATGGAAGTGATATAAGGACCGACATGGACACCGTCCGCTCCTCTATGGGGATGTGCCCTCAGTACAATATCCTCTTCAAACAGTGAGTTACATTAAAGATGCTGCTCACAGGACTGGCGTCACTTCAGTGCAAATATGCATGAAAGTTGAAACAATAACATGCATACAGTTATTCAAAGATGTACTGCAGAAAAAGCGAGAAAAGAAAGGAACAGAAATTGTTCAAATCATTGCACATTCTTCAAACATCAGCTTTGACAGCAGTTGCTGAAAGCCAAAGTTACTGATGCACTTTCCCTTCCAGACTTTCCCAGCTTTTAAAGCAAGCACTCCAAAAACTGTCAACACAAAATGTTCCACTCTTTCTTTATAAAATCCTTTATTACCATTGTCCTGTTTTTGTTCCAGTCTCACGGTGGAAGAGCACATCCTGTTCTACTCACTGCTGAAGGGTCGGACTCAGGAGGAGGCGGAGAGGGAGGTCGAGGACATGCTGGTGGACCTCGGGCTGCCTCACAAGAGAGATGATGAGGCCCAGAACCTCTCAGGTGAAACACTTGTTTCTCTGTGTTTGTGAAAGTGAGCGAGAGAGGATTTCATTCATTCCTTTAACATCGTTTATGCTATAAGCAACTGCGTGTCACACCCTCTGCAGGCGGCTTGCAGCGGAAACTGTCAGTTGCCATGGCGTTTGTTGGAGGATCAAAGGTCGTGATCCTGGATGAACCCACCTCAGGAGTGGACCCCTATTCCAGGAGATCAATTTGGGACCTGCTACTAAAATACAGGACTGGTAAAAATCCCACTGCTGAAAAGTCTCAGTTAACCCATTGTGCTCCCAGTTTTAGCCGCCGGGTCAATATTTTGCCCCTTTAGATCAATATTTTACACCACCAGTACACATGTCACCCCTAAGGTCCACTTTTTCCTGCTATATTGAAGACACTGAAGAATTAGATTAAATCCTTTGCAGCTTTGCAGCTCTCCTGCGGCACTTGAATTAAGTAGTGAACTGATCAAATGGAAAAATTCAGCGACACTGCTACAACAAATGCAAAAATTGCTGTCATAAAATCAATAATCTGTTGGCAAAGGCACTTTAAAGTTATGGTAATTTATATTTCATTCTGTTCACAGAGAACGGGTTCATTTCATTCAAATGACACGTCAATAAAAAAGTACTTTATTAAAAGTTTGACCCGTTGTGCAGGCCGGACAGTGATTCTGTCCACTCATCACATGGATGAGGCCGACCTGCTGAGTGACCGCATCGCCATCATCTCCAAAGGACAACTCCACTGTTGCGGATCGCCCCTCTTCCTCAAGAACAGTTTTGGAGTTGGTTTCTATTTGACACTTGTACGGCGTGTGAAGGATCTCAAGAAGAAGGAGGTAAGCTTGATCTTTTACAAAAATCTGCCAGAGCCCAAACTGCAATGTGTGTTTTCTTTGATCTTTGTTTTCTGTCTCTATACCCATCCTAATCGGTTTCAAAAGCAGACAAAAGAGAGAACCCACTTTTCTTACGTCAAAGTTTCATTTTCCTTGCAGGATTACTTTAATTCTTAAATGTGTTTTGTCTTTGCGGTTTTCTATCAGAATGATTGTGACTGTGCCTCGGACTGCTCCTGTGCTTGCTCCATCTGTACCAGTTACAAAGATCAGTCCCAGAACCAGTTACAGCAAATAGACAGAGTTCTGGATGGTAAGTGTACAGTGCTGTGTATGTGTTCTCCTGTACTTTGAAGTTATTGAGATAGATCTTTAGATTTAGATTCTGTGAGTAATGGGCATTTGTAGAAAGTGTGGACATTTTGACTAGTCTTTACTTTCTTACTAAGAGGGTTTCAGGTACCCTAGGAATTAGGGTTAGGCTTGGTTTCACACATCAAGTATTTCTCTATGTATAATTATTCCTTATGATAATGAATAATCAAAGTTCAATGGCAGACAAAAACACTTTAACACCAGTTTAACACTTTTGACTTTTAATTCAAATGTGGCTGACTCCTCATTACTGTATTGTGTGATACATATGTGATACATATATTGTGTGTGATTGTGACATCAGCTTTTTTTCCCCTCGCTGGTTTTAAGACTTTCCGACTTAAATTCAGCAAGATCACAGACGTAAAGACAGAAACCCCCAATGTACAACAATCAAAACAGTTTTCCCCATATGCTCATATTGAGATGTTTGAGAGTTGAGAGTTTCAATGAATGATGATGTTTAAATCAATGATGGTCCTTAGAAGTATATCAGTAAAAATATGTGTGTGTGTCAGTGTGCACTAGTTTATATTCTCACGGCTGGCCCACTTAATCAAGTTGTAAAACAGAAAAAGAACACACCATTTTCTTACATTTATAATTCAGTGTTGATATTGACCCATGTGCCTTTTCCTCCTAACTCTGCCTAAGGACACTATATTTTAGATTTATGCGGAAATTCACTCAGGCCTTTTAGTGCATGAATAATAGTGTTGTTTTTTTGTTTCTGGCATTATAAGCAGTTCTCCTTCTTTAGTCCTTTTCTTGGTGTCTGCTATTTTGGGGAATTTTTTACTCTTAACTCTGCTACTCCATAACTGATGATTTTCCATCTTCTTCCCAAGGAGACATAGACAGCATCACTAGCCTCATCCACCACCACGTCCCTGAAGCCACATTGATCGAGATGATTGGCCAGGAGTTGACCTATCTTCTCCCTAGTAAGGGCTTCAAACATCGAGCTTACGCCAGCCTGTTTAGGGAGCTGGAGGAGACGCTTGCTGACATGGGCCTCAGCAGCTTTGGCATCTCTGATACATCACTAGAGGAGGTAGGGACATCGTCCGCGTCTGTTGACTTTGCCAACAACTTGTGTGGTGTTTAATGCTGCATGTACATTGCCTGAAAAATAGGCTTAAAAGAGCTTCCAGGATGTAACACCAGCTTTCGACTTGAGAAATTACTTTATAATAAGCCCGATTTACAGTATCAACTTTGTGAATTCTGATTTCATCAACAAGAAAACACCCATAGTCAGGTTAAAGAAAATGTTTTAATTTGAACCAAAAAAAATGTAATAACTTTTACAATTACAAAGCAGAACTCAGCAACCACATGAATATGTTCAGTGGTTGACTCTATACAAGCAAAATCTTGTCTGCTGTACACTGTTAAACGGCAACATCTTTACAAATAATATTTGTCTACTACTGCCTCCATTCAGTTTTGTTTTCTTGAAACATTTTCCTATACAGTTCCATTTTCTGTTATCTATCTACTATTACTGTCTGATAAAGGCATAAAATGTCAAATTGATAAATGCATTTCCCATCATTGAGTGTCAGTATCTTGAATCAATACATAGTAAGGCAGGTTGCGGCATTGGACAAAAAAGTTGATATGAAACAGGTTGAAGTTCACAGGCATGTTTTTTACTGGGATCTTTAAGTTTAATAAAAAGTCAAATACAATTTTTTTGTTATCTACTTTTGAACTTAAAGGAAGACGCGTGAACAGTTTTTAACTTTAGGTTGTTAATTTCCTTCTTTCCAGATCTTCATAAAGGTCACTGCCGATGGAGAAGCAGCAAATAATGCCTCCCCTCCTGGTAAATACCACTACTGATAGTCCACGTGGCCTTTTCCGGGAATGGAATCTTTGACCCGATGCCCTTTCTCTCTAATGTGCTCGGAATGTCTCACAGCTCTTTTTTTGCTGCTGTTATTGTTGTTAATTCCCTAACGTTAACATTAGCTACTTGTCTTGTATTTCCATGTGGTGTGATGCATCATTTGTCTGTTTTGACACCCTAGTTTGTGTGTGTGTTTTGTGTTTCACCCGTGCAATCCCACCTCTAGAACAGTGGACTTTACAGCGGATAAAAAACGACAGCAAAGTTGGTGTAGAGGGGGATGAAGGTCAGAGACTTGAAAGCCGAAAGGAATTCTGGCAATTTATGCTTTTTCATTGATTCTACTATGAGCTGTGAACCTTTTGGATCACTATCTTATGGAGTATAATCACAGAAAAGTTCACTATTCTGACATTTGAAATGCTTTTCTATGACCAATTTAATGGCTATTATTATAGAAAGCCTCCCACATCTGGTAATCCAAGCAGTTTAAGTGATCCATGTCTGGAATCTAGAGCAGGTGCCCTGCTTGTACAGTTAAAAACAAAGCAGGGATTATGCTTTGTTGTATATAGATATATAGAGAATTTACCACGTTTCCTTTGTGATCACAGAACCTAATGGCGTGATGCAGACTAATGGCATTACCCATGGTGCATCAGACAGCAGTGCAGGAAAGGGCTCCAGGCAGGTGAAAGGGGCCGCACTGACCTTGAAGCAGTTCCATGCGCTGCTAGTGAAGAGGTTTCACCACGCCATAAGAAGCCAGAAAGACTTCCTGGCACAGGTACAGGGATGGAGTGATGGGTGGATTGAAGACTTTGACAGCTGCATTATACGTATGATGTATGGGCTGATTGCAGACTCGGAGTTGGGAATATTTCTTTATAATTGTAACCTTGGTAGCAGATGAGTGTATGCTGTTAAATTAGATCTAATAAAAAGTGTGATGCATAGACAAATGTCTGAGTATACATCTTGTATGTTTTGTAATCATATAAACGGTGTATATATCGTTAATGATAAACTTGTATTTTGGGGCATTTCAGATCGTTCTTCCTGCCAGTTTTGTTCTAATAGCTCTGATCTTCACGATGGTCGTTCCTCCATTTGGAGAATATCCAAGTCTGACTCTGACCCCCTGGATGTACGGACAACAGTTCACCTTCTTCAGGTCAGACCCACACTGTATAGGCAGTTCTCTAAGATACTAGCTTTAGCCAAACCATCAGTTATGAATCAGATAAACACTAAGGTACCTGCCGGATTGGTTGTGATATTATATTATTATTATATTGCTCATATTTGTTTTCAGTCAATGGCTTTAACTTGATTTTCTCCTTTACATTTTCTCATCTCTATTTAGTAACGAGCACCCATTTGACCCCAAAATGAAACGTTTCACCGAGCGCTTACTGAACAAACCAGGCCTTGGGACACGCTGCATGGAAGGAGAGCCACTAGAGTGAGTATCAGGACTATCAATAGGACAAGACAAAATATGATCGATAAACGAGTACTTCTTCTTTTCAGACTTCAAAATGACTAGTACAGTCCTGCGACATGCATTTAACCATTTGGAGTTTGTGCAAACTGAGAATATTTAAGTAAAATGCTGAATTATGACCTGCTGAAATTAACCTCATCTGAAAATGCTGCTGAAATTTAAACATCCAGTATGCTTTCACATTATCATCAAAGCACCACATAGCTGGCGATATACTTTTTTGCATTGCTTCACTTATCTCCCCACAGAATGCCCTGTGATAACAGCACATCAGAGTGGGAGCATCCTGACATCTCTCCTGTGGTCAGCAACATCTTACAGAGCCACGAGTGGAACCAGAGAAACCCGTCTCCTTCCTGCCAGTGCAGCACCAGTAAAAAGCTCACCATGATGCCCATCTGTCCCATCGGAGCAGGAGGCCTGCCCCCTCGCCAACGGATCGAGGCCACGGGGGACACAATGCTGGACCTGACAAACAGGAACATCTCTGACTACCTGGTTAAAACCTACCCCAGTCTCATCAGAACCAGGTGGGTTAAAATGTCATTTATATCTGCGTTTAATCTATGCAAACCGGAAGGATTAAAGATGATGTTAAAACATGTCTCAAACCAAACAACAAAGTGGGTTAAGGTGACAGAAAGAAATATGTCTTAAAAACTCTACAGATGAAGTTACAGCAAACAAAATACACATATTATAAAATGCCATGAACAAGCTGATTGCTGTGAATTGTTTTGGTGTGACATTTAATTGACCTCTCTATTTGTCTAAATTATGTGTTTCATGTCACAGTTTGAAGAGCAAATACTGGGTGAATGAACAAAGGTAACAATTTGTGCTTTATTTTTGTTAGTCTCAATCTCCCTCTTGAGTACTCGATGCGGCATGCTGAAATGTTCTCTGTCCGCAGATATGGAGGTCTGTCAATAGGAGGACAGCTTCCCATCCTGGATATAAACCCTGGAGATATCCAAGATACTTTCCATCAACTGGGACAAATGCTCAACATCACAGCGGTACTCACTGTTTTTGTTTTGTTCATTTGCGTGCTGTGTAAAGTTATTGAAGTTAGTTTATATGAACATTTTCTTTCACAGGGTTACTATTCTGGACTTGTACTGAGGGAGACTGGTCCTTTCTTACAATACTTGGAAAGTGAATTCAATATAAAGGTATGTGTAGGATGAATACAGGAGTGGGTTTTTCTAAAAATACCAAGTGATGACAAAAATGCTTGCTGATCTGACGTCTAACTCTGGCGCTCTGCTTTTACAGCATATTACAAACAGTCTGTCATATCACAAGGACGTTCACTGATTGACTGTAAATGCTTGCTTTTATATTTTTTGCTTTCCACTTAATTCATGTTTTAATGGAAGGTCAACTTGCTAGTCCCTGTGTTGTAGATCAGGACTGTCATTATCACAGAAGGTTGTGAGATGTGTTAAGCTAACGCTGTTTTATTCTCTGTCAGGTATGGTACAATAACAAAGGCTGGCACGCCATGGTGGCCTTCATGAATGTGGCCAATAACGCCATTCTGCGGGGCTTCCTACATCCATCTGCCAAACCTGTCGAGTATGGCATCACCGCCATCAACCACCCCCTAAACCTCACCAAAGAGCAGCTTTCTGAGGTCACAGTGTGAGTGTTACTCTTAAACTTATTTATTATGTTTTAATTGCAGTTTACTTCTTTCTTTGAACATAAAAAATACAATTCTTATAAACTATACGTGCACAAAGACATTCACATATATACACTTTTATCTACCCACACTCACTGTACTTGAATTTCAAGTAAACAAAAGCTTATGCAGGGGAGGTAGGAAACTCAAGGAAAGATTACATGAATGAGGCTCAGAAAGTCTACTACAAAAACAAAACAAATAAGAGAGAGTAAGAAGAGAGAAACCAAGAGAGTGACCGGTTATATCTTTTTCTAGTTGACTGACAGTCAACACAATATATTCCAACAGACTACATATTTATACTCACAAGAATCTATCATATGTTTAGTTTTGTGTCATCTCAGTTTGTGAGGAGACATCTATTCTGGAATTCTATTTATTTATTTTTTAAAATAATTTTTGTTTTCTACATTGAGCAGTTAAAACTCTCACTCTGACATTAAAACACCAATATCCCAGTTTTTGAAAAATAACTAAACTGATATTCATAAATCCAGATCATTATTAGAAACAAGTTTATGTGACCTTAACTTAAGATGGTTTGAAATAAATTAAAGATATGGTTCTACATGAATTCTTTCCCTTTTGAAGAAAGTTCCTCCTGAGTCTATATGTATAAATTGATGTCACAATTTTATTTTTTGGCATGACACGTTATTTGGCTTTAGCTTCAAGCATTTTGATATGGATTCTTTTTTTCTCTGTAATGGCTTCTCAATTTGCAAATACTTTATGTAAATTAATTTCATTCCCAGACCAGAATGTACTGTACACTCTCACATCTGCTTCTTCCTTCAGGTTGACCACTTCAGTAGACGCTGTGGTGGCGATCTGTGTTATTTTCGCAATGTCCTTCATCCCTGCCAGCTTCGTCCTCTACCTCATCCAAGAGCGTGTGACCAAGGCCAAGCACTTGCAGTTTGTCAGCGGGGTCAGCCCTTCAGTGTACTGGGTAGCCAACTTCTTCTGGGACATGGTAAGTCAAGCAAGGTTGGAGTCAAAATAAATTATGCATTATGTTAACGTTGAAGTTTAATGAAAGATTTTTTTCCAGTTTCCAAATCATTTTAAGCCATCAAATGTTTTACTTGTCGTGTTAGTGGATATAAACTCAGTTTAAAACAGATAGATGTTGTGGATTCCTGTGTTCTGAATCTGGTAATTTTTGTAAATTAATAGATTTTATATGTGTATTATCATGTGCAAATGCTTTCTTCCTCCCTTAGGTTAACTACTCTCTCAGCACTGCAATGGTGGTTGGCATTTTCATGGCTTTTGATAAAAAGTGTTACACGTCACCATCCAACCTGCCAGCACTGATAACACTGCTTCTACTGTATGGGTAAGACTTTGCTTAGTTTAACCTTCCTATGGTGTTAGGGTCCCGACGGACCCGTTTTGAGTTTTAACATGCATAAAAGCACTTCATACATT
>NC_048418.1:10415758-10548169 GCF_013103735.1 Etheostoma cragini
ATTTAATACACGGGTCCAAAATGACCCGCTAACACTTCAGATGGCAGCAGAAAGCTAACACCAGAGGAAGGTTAATTTGGTTCAGTGTTGTTTTTCCACTTAAAAAAATGAAAACAATGAAATACAAAGAGGATTGGAAAAGGTGACAAAGTTATAGTATGAGAGCATGCAAAGGGCCTTTCCCACCTCTAAAGAAAAAACAAAGACAGGAACTCATTGATAACCGAATAATCTAATTCAATAACAAGTAACTTTACAGAGAAAGAACAAAATGCATTACAACACAACACACACAAATGACAAATAAATGACGTTAATGACATGATAGGAGTTGAAAAACAATAGTCAGATGATAACTGCTATGTCTGGGATTGTTTTTTGAAAGATTTCTCTTTTCTTTAACTTATAGGTGGTCGGTGACACCTATGATGTACCCCATGTCTTATTTATTCAACATCCCAAGTACTGCATATGTGTCTCTGTCCTGCATCAACCTGTTTATAGGCATCAATAGCAGCGCCATCACCTTCATCCTGGATCTTTTTGAAAACAATCAGGTAACAACATATAGATAATAAAACAACGCAAGAAAAAACTCAACTTTCAACACACAGCTCAGACAATTTTTTCCGTACTTTAATTACTCTGAGAGGTTCTTAGGGCACTAGAGATATCGTAGGGTCATTCTCGTGTTCCCAGCAGCGAAGATTCTAGGATCAGGCCTTTACGGGGCTCAGCCCCTAATGAGAATGTGACACGGATACAGTGCCTTGCAAAATTGCTGACCCAGCAATTTTAATTGCTTACATTTCAACATGGGTTCTAATCTGCGACATGAAATTACCCACTTCATTTATTTCATTCATTCATTTCATTTTTTTTTTATCTCAATCAATCAACAATGTTGCAAGACAAAACAAAATTTTGCAACCAAAAAATAAAACGCAACCAATTAGAAATAAACAAAATAAAACACACATACACGCAAACACACACACACACACACACACACACACACACACACACACACACACACACACATACATATTTATACATACGTATGATTAAACAATTAAAAGACTAGTTTGAGAAGGAGCAGGCGGAAGCAAATAACTTATTTGGTCCTGCCCCTATTTCACAAGCTCATACCATCACAAAGTAAATAGATAGGCAAATACAGCATACAATCTCTCAGGTCTTACAATAACTAACAACAGTAAAACAATAACAATACCAGTAAATTAAATTACAATTCCATTCCTGTGTTTAGGTATATTTTCTGCATTGGTCCAGTAATGATTTCTTTAATTTACTTTTGAACTGAATGATATAAGGGCTCTGTTTGATGGACATTGTTCAGGCCATTCCATAAGGTCACCCCACAAACTAAAACACACATGCTTTCAACAGTTGTTCGCACAACAGGTTGCTTAAACATATTATGTCCAACTTTTTCTCTGGGTACTACCAACGTTAGCTTCACAACCACACTCCTGCTCTCCATCTAACAGAATAAATAAAGACTCAGCCAAAGGTGGGAGTCTGGCACAACCCCCTCCGATTGGCCAAAACGATGTTTCTGTTAACCTTTTCCTTGACTGGGTAACAGGTGCATGGCATTGCCGAGACTGACACAGGATATTAAACTTGTTTCATGCACTTTAAACCTGTAACTGCTGTCCACTGTCACAGACAAGTTTGCAAACTCCAACTTGAAGCTCTAAAATTGATAAAAAAAAAAAAAGGAAAAATTTAAATTTAAAAGAAATTGGTCTAAAATCGCAAGTGGTTCCCAGGGACATTGTTGTTAAAGATTAGTAAGGGCTATCTTTGTAGTTAAAATTGCAAAAGAACAAGAGAAGATGGGCAGTTTCAAATGTAGATCGAATGGTAAAAATCCATTCAGCAATATCGAGATATCAATGTCTGAAGGAGGAGTATAACTTAAGTAAGCTATAAGCTGTAGGTGGGTGATTTTAACATTACTGACCAAGGAAAACACACATTGAACATACAATCTAGGGAAAAAGCATTGCTGAGGTCCTATTAAGAGGATATTGATCTGGGGAACATAGGGCCCTGGGAACAACCCCTAGAGAGCAGACAAATGATAGTTCAGGACAATCAGGTTAATGTACAAGCAGACTGACAAGGGCAGCACAATCAAAATGTGGTGTTGAATCAAGTCAATAGGCCTTTTTCACAGAAAACATTTTGTTTTGTCATAGCAGAAAATGCACAAGTGTTACTAATAATGTTAACAATAGCTCTATTTGGTTCAATTGTCTCAGAAAGCCATGCCAGTGTGAGAATGAGCCAGCATGCACAACACCAGGACCTTGAGATGGAAGCAGCTAAATGGATTTCACCAATCATTCATTGCATTATTTACACCGGTGCGTTTCCCACTGTGACATGTCAAAACTTCTTCGATGAAAAGGGCCTAAAACTATACAGCAAACACCAACTATACAGTGGGTACGTACACAAGGGTTGACTATAATGTGATGCAGCTGGGGAAGCAGAGAGGCTAACGATGAGGCTTGTTGGATTGGTGAGAAATGGCTGTTGTTGTCTTTTAAGAAAAACAACAACAGAAATAGAAATAAATGAAAGTAGGGGGAGATGACACGGATGCTGCTGCTGTAAGGTTGACTCCAACTCAAAAAATGGAGATGGTTCTTTTTGCCAGATGGTTCTCTCCACTGCACATCTGTCCTCCTCTTCTCTGCTTTCACTTGATGAATCCCTCAACAGCTGAGTCATGAGAGAACCGCTGGAGTGACTCATAAGTTTGTCATGTTGATATTTCCAAGATTCTACACGTAAACTTTATACACAATGCTTTGCTAAAAGCCTGATCTCGTATTAAATATATAATTACCAATAATTATAGCCACGTACTACAGTTTTATATGTAATTAAGGTACAGGAGGTGCGGCTACGTGATTTAAACATTTATTTTAACAGGGACAATGTACAAAGAAGATATTGACAAATTGCTATTTTCCTCCCCTAGTGCCTGGGCAGGTACAGTAGGTAGATATTATTCATAATTTAGTTAGAATTATTTATTTTGCTAAACTAGATTGAGGTGTGCAATTATAAATATTGCACACTGTATGTTGACTTTGTGTTTTCAAATCCTGCACTCAAGGGAAATGTGCATTAAATGTTTATGTGTTTGTGTGTTGCCAGTCTTTGCTGACATTCAATGAGTGGCTAAAGAAAGGCCTGCTGGTGCTGCCTCACTTCTGCCTGGGGCGAGGACTGATTGACATGGCCATGAACCAGGCTGTGACTGATGTTTATGCCAGATTTGGTAAGTACTTAATTAGCTGATAAAGTTTCATGAGTTTTACATCAATATGTTGTAATATGTAGCATCATTTCCATCACAAAGCATGTTTAAAATAAAATGAACCAGTGGCATATGTACATTGGGGAAAAAGAATTTTGCGTACAGTTTCCAGGATTACCAAATTTTACTAAATAGTACCTATTATAATCAAAGTTCTAGTAGTTTATACTCTCAGGTCTTGAGTTATGTCCCGGCTCTCTGGAAAAGATTTTTTTGTGCAGCTTGTAACATATAACAAATACTGACTTAGTACAGAGAAAAGGGTTCACTATTTTGCATACATTTGTTTTCAGGCGAGGAGTACACGCAGGACCCTTTCCGGTGGGACTTTGTGGGGAAAAATATTGCTTTCATGGCAGTGGAAGGCTTTGTCTACTTTATGCTCAATCTTCTCATCCAATACCGGTTCTTCTTGGACCACTGGTAAGTTACTATCTAACCCCAGATTGTACAAGTTTACATATACAGCGCCTCAACCATTACACCAATGTCTTTCACAGAGGGTCAAAACATATTCCCACCAATGAAAACAAAAGAGCGTTGTACCAGATGCTTCTCTATATATGACTTTCTTGCTCCTATCAGGTTATCAGACTACAAGCAGACTTCAGTACGAGATGAGGATTGTGACGTGGCAGCAGAGAGGCAGAGAATTTATGATGGAGGGAGCAAGACAGATGTCCTGCAGATCAGAGACCTCTCTAAGGTAAAGATCACTGGCTCACTCATCTTGGTTTTTCAAGCTCAGCTTTATTTTAATTCATCCTTTCACTCAAATCTATACAAGTATAGGTGGAATAGAAATGAATAAACATATGAAAGTTTTATTTTTACAAAGTTAACATTGTTTCTGTGCCTCCTCTGCACAGACGTATGTGGGCAGGAAGAGGGCAGCTGTGGACCGGATATGTATGGGAGTCCCTGCAGGAGAGGTAAAGTCACTGAGTTCATTTACGTTGCGAGTTACTATTGTCACTACTGCTTTATTAATATTACTCAGGTTTTCTCTTTTTGTGTTTGCCTAAATAAACCTAAATACTGATTAAGCTGCCACCCAAATTGTTACAGATGCAATTATATGCAGTATTTGCAATAACATGCAAACACAATACTGAAGTACTGTGTATCTGATCTGATTTTGTGTTTTTTTCTGTTCTAATGTGCTTGTGTGCTTTATTAACACATGCATGTACAATTTCTAGTCATTATATGAAACTAAATATAATATCCCAGTTTCAAAAGGATATTAGCAGTCATTCTCTCTAATAGCGAGTGTGCTTCAGCACTTTGTCAGTATTTCAGCAGAATTTGTCCTCGGATCGAGAGCCTCATTGTCTTTTGTCCGGTTAGTGCTTTGGTCTTTTGGGAGTTAATGGAGCCGGAAAGACGACAACCTTCAAAATGCTGACTGGTGACACAGATGTCAGCTCCGGTGAGGCTACCGTTGCTGGTTACAGGTACATAAAGTCCACGGTCGATATAACACAAACTGTGTTCACAAAACTTTGCTTTTGGTTTATCCTGCTGCACACAGTTTCAGATGGGAGACGACCAGAAACAGTCCAATGAGTTAGAACGTTTGAACACAGGAAGGTCAATCTGTCATAATGCTGTTTGATGACACTATCTGACTATAAAACCAACCCATGTGGGACTCTGAGTAGGAAAAAACAACAGCTAGAAACTAGGGCTTGATCAACCATTCACTAGTGGAGCTACAGCAAAGTTATTTGGGTTTAATATTCTATCTTTTAAAAAATACAATTTTCAAGCCAACTTTTTGAACATGCCGAGTTTTCCTCTATGTGTCCGTTAAATTCAAGTGACAAGAAGATTAAATGTCATTTTTGCTGTGTTTATAAATGGTTTGGTTCCATTTTTACATAATTGTTTTCAGAGAATTCAGCTTCTTCTCAGATCTGGATGACATGTTTTTACTTATGACTCTCACTATTACTGCTTACTATTGACTCACTGCAACGAGTGGCAACTTCTGTCCTGTTTTGTAGCATCCGGACAGAGATTCTGGATGTGCACCAGAACATGGGCTACTGCCCTCAGTTTGATGCCATTGATGAGCTACTAACTGGCAGGGAGCATCTGTACCTCTATGCTCGTCTCAGAGGGGTGCCTGAGTCTGAGATCCGCAGAGTGAGTAGGACTCCAGCTGCTTTGCATCTTTAACTGTCTAACGATGTTTCATTCTGCTGTTTGGCTCAGCACTGCATAGAGAGCTTTATATCTATTTTGGTCATTTTGTTTTGTACATCTGTTGGTCCATGATCGCTACTGTTTGATATCTCAATTTAATTTGGATGCAACATTGTTATGGAGGACTCAGTTAACCGTAGGGGTTGCCCATCCTGAAACTGTAACGTGGATGGACATGTCCACCAATGGATATTTTCCCTCCCCCCCCCCGTAGGTGGCAGAGTGGGGTATCCAGAAGCTGGGTCTGACAGAATATGCCGGCCGCTGTGCAGGGACATACAGTGGCGGCAACAAGCGCAAACTTTCCACAGCTATTGCAATGATTGGTTGCCCAGCGCTGGTGCTGCTGGTGAGTTAGCCAATGATGGGGAGCTCATGAGCCCATTGTTTGGGGTTTTTGGGCTTTATGCAGGGATTTATCAATGAAATGGTCTATGGATCCAGATGGGAAGCCATATGGGTTCAGTCAAGCCTGGCCTGGAATGTTTGATACATTGGCAGGCAACTGCACAGTTCAATTCAAATTGGCATACATCAGAGATCTTTGCCATATGCTGATAGAGATAAGGATTTGGTTTCTGTTCACATGGAATTATAAGAGATAAGTTAAGAAACTGTATTGTCATCCATCTAAATATACAGTGCATTACAGCACATAGAGGATCAAAATGTTGTTTCCATGGTCCTAGTACAAACCTAAAGAATAGAAAAACATGAATACAAGTATTGTAAAAAAATATATATAGAGGTGGTGTAAATGAAGTAAGTAAAAGCAGTTTTATTTTCCCTGAGGATATTTATGTAGTATGGTGCAAGTAGGTAAAGTGAGGTAGGTTATGAAGTGACACAAGCTTGTGTGTGTGAGAGAGAAAGTCAAGTCTTTTGTTTGTTTGTGGCTGTGTGTGTTAAGGATGAGCCCACGACAGGGATGGACCCCCACTCTCGACGCTTCCTGTGGAATGCCATCATGAGTGTCATCCAGGACGGCAGGGCTGTGGTGCTAACATCACACAGGTTCAGTATCTAATAATGAAATGAATCCACCGCACACATCTACTGCAGCAGCTGATCAAACACAGTTAACTATTCTGCCAACAAGGGTTGTTGAAATCATGACTAGACTGGCATTTGCTTGATTTTACCACAGAGATCAGTGGAATTAAGATTCATTGCTCATAGACATAAATTGCAGCAGTAAAAATAAAGATGGATTATGGTTGTTTTCCACCAGTATGGAGGAGTGTGAGGCCCTCTGCACTCGACTGGCCATCATGGTCAATGGGACTTTCAAGTGTCTGGGTACTATCCAGCAACTCAAATACAAGTAAGAGGTTTTCTGTATTTCATCTGGCTTGTACAGTGTGTGGGTAGTGTTTCAATGTTAATTGATGATTCCAAACCTTAAAAACACAATAAATAAAGACTTCTCTGCATCATGGAAAACGAAATGTGTGGCAATTCTGTGGGTTGTCCTAATATATGAATACATTTACATTCAGACTTTGAAAATTATAAAATTATGAACAACTTTGGGTCATCAAAAGACGTAGTGCAATTTGTGGGTATTGACATGAAGTAGATTAGAGGGGGGCAGCCTCTAGCTTATCCAGTAAGAGCGTTTGCACCATGTTACCTGAGGCCTGAAGTGTCCGGGTTCAAATCCAACGTGCGACACTTTGCTGTGTGTCATCCCCCATCTCTTTCCCTCTTTGGTGTCTGTCCACTGCCCCTACAAGAAAGGGAAAAATCCAAGGTAGAATAAAAAATCATCACGTTCAACCAAAGACATAAAAAAGAGATCTGAAGTAGGTGTAACCACAGTCACTCTAAAGTGTAGGAGAATTGAAATGTATCCTGAATAATGTTTAACATCTTAACATTGTGTTTCCTTGATCCAGATTTGGTGATGGCTACGTAGTGACCATGAAAATCAAGGCAGCTAAAGTGGGCTCGCCCCCAGATCTGGGGCCAGTCGAGAGCTTCATGGAGAGCAGCTTCCCCGGCTGCGTTCAAAGGGAGAAGCACTACAACACGCTGCAGTACGAAATAGCCTCCTCCTCCCTGGCCAGGATATTTCAGCTGGTGGTGGCCAATAAAGAAAGGCTCAGTATCGAAGACTACTCCGTTTCCCAGACAACACTGGACCAGGTAGTTATGAACTGAAAGTCTCAACCTGTGTTTAATACATTTGAGGGAATCTTTCCTTATAACATGTGTGAAGAAACAATTGTCAGTCACCTACAGATTTGACATTTTATATATACAGGTTTGTGGCTAAGACGTCTTGTAAAATCTGTAAATTATGATTACGTTCCTTAGCAGATACATAATGGTCTGTAATGTTTTATTTTTTACTGAATCAGCTTGTCTGTTGTGCAGGTGTTTGTCAACTTTGCCAAGCAACAGACAGGCGAGGACGAAGACATAAAGTTACACAGACGAACAGCGGGTGGAAGAAAAGACATCAAGATCTGTCCAGTGCAGAAGAAAACATGAAAATGTTATCGGTTTATATACAGAAACACAGATGTAAAGGTGTCACTCTGCAGGGCGGCAATATAACTTTTCACATTCCACAAGTTAAAAGGTACTTTCAATATTTCCATAGCCAAATTGCTTTTTAGAGTAGACACAAGCATGGCTAGTTGACCTGCCAAAGTGAGTGGTTGAACAGTTAATGTTTCCAGCCACAGACAACTTAACAGGACTTCCCCTATGTCATCAAAAACCAAGCAGGTCTGACACATTAGACTTGAATAAATAGCTGTTAACAGCACTTGATGCAAAAACAGCTGGTTCTTCATCTGAAATGTAAGAAAAGCTTGTATAAGTCAATCCAATCTGTACATATATGTGTAATGAATACATAAACACCTTAGACGCAGTATTTTTTTATGTTTACATTAACGCACACACCTCAGTTTTATGTGACACATGTAAACAAATGTCATAAATGTTGGTTGTCTTTGTTTTCCAAATGTTCTTTTCAGTCATTCACCGTTGTACATTCAAGTATTCCTTTGTCTGCTGTGTTTCATACATTGCCATGTTAAACTGTTCTCCAGTATCAGTACAAAATAGCACAAAATATTCTCCTTGAAGGATTATATTTGAGACAGAAGGTAATGAGATAAATATAGTACTGTAGATAAAAAGGAATAATATTTTGTATCTGACAAAAAACTTTAACTTGCTTTTTACTTTATGCTCTTGCCTAGCTGATTTGTACAACATCATCAGTCCTAAATAAAAACAAAGTTTTATAATAGTAGTGCAGTTTTTCTTAATCTTATATATATATATATATATATATAAATATGTGTATATATGCATCCAGCAGCTTTAAGAGAAGTGTGTGTGTATATGCGTGTGTATGTATTTATGTATGTGTATGTGTATGTATTTATGTATGTGTGTGTGTGTGTATATATATATATATATATATATATATATATATACACACACACACACATACATACACATACACAGTTCTCTTAAAGCTGCTGGATGCCAATGTGGGTTATTTAGTAAGGAGAAGAAGAGTTGAAAGGCTTTTCAGTCCGGTGACCTGCAGTAGCTCCACTGACCTCCGTTGTAAAGCTACTACCGGTCAGTGGAGGAGCTGAGAGATAGCTTTGTATCAAGGTCAAGGCGACACTGTGCTGAGTGGCTTGTCACAACCTGGATTTATCTGACACATGGTCCAATTACTGTTCTCCTGCCGCAAGTGATGGTGTCATTGCCTCAGGCCTCCCACTAGCCTGAATTTCATTGGCTGTCTCAAAGAAACAGAGGGATGATGGTAGGTGCACTTTGCGGCAGCTAATTATTCTCTGGTGTGGATCTCATGCTCGTCTCCTGCCCATATGGTCATCTGGATGAAGCTGATGAGCATGAATAGTAGCGCTGTGGGAGAGCAAATGAGTCACAATGTTAACAGGCTGTGAAATGTGCCTTTGTTGTATACTGCTGAATACTGAAAAGGGCTAACTTAGAGCACAATGTGTTTTCCATGTTTTTTTAACCAAACCCAATTGAATTACTGATGTTGAAAACCTGTACTTCAGTTTAATATTCGCTTAGGTGAATAAAAGAATAACTCGGTGAGTCCCAGTTGTCCAAATAGGCTATATACGTTTTTTACCACACAGATCTGGCCAGAGAAGATCTTGGTACAGCATGCATTAACACAGTCGTACCAAAAAACTCTTATTACATTACATATGCTCAGCTTATATTCAGTTGATTCCAAATCATGCAGAATCTTGTATGATCACCCCACTTTTGAGGAGGAAAAACAATGTGCTGTAACAATTGGTCCAAACTCTTTACAATGGGACTGTGTAACATCTAGAAAGTCTTCATTTTATCTTAACCTCCAGAAACCCAGAGCCTCGTTACATTTGCATACCATGAGTGAAAGACCCGAGCCTCTCAAAATACCAAACCATGGTCATGGATGAATAATGCACAAAACATACATTCCTTCAAGTCTTACACATTGTGGTTAGATGAGGTGAAAACACAAATTCTTTATTGTCAGATTTCTTTATTTTTCATACCACAGTATAAATTACGTGCAAAGTTCACAGCTTGAAAGAATACAGCATAGAAGCAATTAAAACACTGTGGAAAATTCAAGTTATTATTTATATGAATTAAAATAAATAAATGCTTAAATGCTTATATGGGTGTGCAGAGCATGTTGAGTGATAAATGTAAATTTATAAAGTCTAAAAAAAACTGAAAAATATAAATATCTAGATACTAGATACATAAAGGTGGGAAAGAGTATAAAGTATAAATATCAGTATTTAAAGGGAAATAGTGCGGTAGAGAATAAAATGCATTCCAAACAGATTGTTTTGTACATGAGTAGTGAGATTGATTGGACTGTTTAAGTGTGTTTCTTTGTTCCACAGTCTGACAGCCGTGGGGAAGAAGCTGTTGTTAAACCTTGCAGTCCTTGTTCTCAGACTGCGGTACGTCCTGCCAGAGGGGAGGTGGGCGAACGGTCTGTGACCAGGGTGAGTGGGGTCCTTAAGGCAACTTTTCTGGGCCAGCTCCCGAATGGTTGGCAGAGTCAGCCTAGCCTTCCTCACCACTCTGCTCAGCTCAAAATAGTAGCACAACCTAGTAATCTGTGCATGGCACAAAGAAAAAACTGGCAAGTGAGCGAATTCTTAATATTGTGAAGCAACACATTTTGACCTCAAGTATATAATTATATAACTTGACATGCCATAGTTGGTTAAGAACCATCTGAGAAGCCGTGATTGAAAATTGTTTGGGAAAGGATGGGCACTATAAAATACCTAGCAGGTGGATGACTACGTCCGCCATTATTGTTTTTGACCAAACAGTTGCGACTGTATGTATTAAAGGTGGCCCCTTACCTGGCTGTCACAAACACCTAAACGTTGCCCGTATCTGCCAACAGCTTTTCATCACTGATTGGTCCGTATCCCGTCGTGTGATTTGATGATGTGCAAAAATGCAGCTGCATTGTAAGGTAAGATGATGCAAAGTGGAGCGTAAACATGCTAACATTAGCCACTATACTAATGGGAATGTGTAAAAAAAAAGAAAAAAAAAAAGTTTTATGTTGCTTCTCTCAGCGTTTATGCACCTTTTTTCTATGTTTTTGTCGCTTTTTTCAATACATGCAGAAAAGTCCACAGCCTTCTCTAGATACATTTCCATGCAAATGACTTACCATTTTTTCAAGGTTTTTGTTTCCCGTGCACCTTTTTATCATTCTTTTGTGAAGACGGACATGGGAGTGTCATAAAACCACAATTTTAAATATAAACTGCTATCTGGTAAATACATTAGCATGCAATAAGTATTTTAATTAAACATTTCACTAAAGTTGAGGTGGAACTAAGCTAAGTTTACTTACTAACCTGGGTAGTTTATCCTGTTTTCTATGTAAATTGTGACTGGCAGGAGATAGTTTGGGATCAGGTCAACCATCAGGTCATGGCATAGATCATTGAACAGCTGATACTCTTTTTAAACCCCTTTTCCGTGACTGTATTTTTAATGTGGCAAAAAGTTATTCTACCGGAACTGTTGCAAAATTATTATTGACTTCAGACTCCGTGACTCTTATTGTTTTAATTTGACACTTCATTTGACACACCATCACCTCTATCAGCTATGCCTGAAATGTGTGTAATAAAGTTCAGAGAAATGGCAAATTGACTGTGTTAAGAAAGCCTAAATAGCTTGCATGTGACTAGACATACGAACAGGAATTAATTTACAGCTGCAGCCTAAATTAGAAACTTAAATAAATGGAAAACTGCCCAACGCTACTTTTGATAAACCACACTGTAACAACAGAAATATAAAATAAAATGTAGTTTTAACTTTGGGATGTGAAGATAAAAGTGAAGAGGGGATTTACTTAATCACTGGAAAAGTTCACAAGACGTATCTAAGTTGTTTGTAAAGTGACCTCTAAATCCAGTTTTATAAAGAATGGATGAAAATGAGGTGATCAGGTGTCCAATCTCAATGTTAGTTACAATAATGTTAGTGGCATTAGAAATCTTCATGTTTGTATAGTTTGCTTAGAAGTGCAAATCTGTTTTGAGTCACACTATTTAATACTTTTAAAAATCATTTCTTTCTTACTTTCTTTACTTTTACTAGTTTGTGAGCCAGTGTGGCATGTGTTTTGGTTCATAAGTTTAATTGGGGGCATGGTTGAGGGATGGAGTCAAAAAAAGGTTACTTGTGTATCTACATAGGGAACGGGCAAAGACTGAAGTTCTGTATGAGAGACAAAATTGTTGTCAAAGTATAAGCCAAAAAGAGGAACATTTTGCATTGAGGTTGGTGTGTGTTATAATCCACTGTGTGTGTGGGTTTTGTGAGAGAGTGAGACAGAGAAAGAGAGATTCACATGTACAATACAATACCTTGATTGCAGCAGACAAGATGAATACATGAACACATTCTGTATTCAATCAGTGTGCATTCAGCTTATCAAATAGATAACTGCAGCCGTGTCTGTAATCTGATGCATCATGAGAAATTTGAAGTTTAAAGTTTGAAGAGAAAGTACCGTAGCAAAACTTGGCTGGCCAACTCTAGTCTACTGATGTCAATAAAATGCCAGGTACTGTATAGCTTCACGATACACATTACAATTTTGGATTTATCAAACTGCCATAAAATGGGCCAATATGTTATGAGATGAATAAAGTTTTACATTAAACCCTCACAGATCCACAGCGGTGTAGAATCAGACAGCTTGGAGAAGAACATGACCGTCGATAAAGTCTGCAGTGAATTTAACCTCAGCTGTTTCCTAAATTAGCCTCTTTAAAGCATTTTAAGGATCAATCATTTTGATTAGTTGGTAATTGATCAGTTACTGCACTGACTGAATCAAAGGACGTAGACAGTTTACACAGTTGAAGAGCTGCACGAGCAGGAGATGAGAACTCCGAATTGAATTTCAGAGAACTCCTTGACTGTCATCAAAGTTTTCTGTTTATTTTTCTAAACGCTTGTGTCCCACCTGTGACCCAGCAGGGCAGTAGGTTTATGAAAATACTCCAGTAATGTCCTATGTTGACAAAGTAAGGCATCTTCTCTGCTAAGGCATCTCTCTGTTAACTACTTACTTCTGTGCCTCCCTAACCTTCAGCAGATGTGTTTGAAGTCTGAAGGATGTATAGGCCTGGCTCATAGAAGGAATTGCTGATCAAGTGAGCTTTTAAAGTGCATCAGAAGTGTGCAGCCAGCCTGAATCTTCTTGCCTCACACGTGTGTTCTTGTCTCCACACAAACTGCTGGAGCCGCCCTTGAGAAATCTTGAACAAACATTTCTCTCCCCATTCCGACACGCACACGCATCATTATTCATACTACATAAAATCTACTCCTAAAACATACAAATTAAATATGCTGCCGGCTTGTTCACACACTTCAGCACTCCCACTGCAGTTGATCAACAAGTGAAGAATAACTGTCCCTTGATAATTCACGGTAAATTGATCACAGAAAGAGAAGTGCAAGATTTTAATTTGGGAAAGAATTACTTTCATCTCTAAATCAATTAATACAATATCTCTTGTGAACACTTGTCTTGATTGTCTTCTTTGTCTGTGCAATGTACTTGAAAGAACTCGAGATGCTTGGTCATTTGCATTTTGAGTGCACACTGTTGATAAAAATGAAGACACTGACTTGATGGCAGACAATGCCATTCTGCTGCTGGATTAGATTTGCTGGGGGGGAAAAAGCTGGAGTTGTTATCAGTAAAGACATCTCAGCATAGCTTGAGAGTCAGCTGATATTGTTGGTGTGTGGGCTCATTTGGGCCTCCGGGGACTGAAATAAGCCGGTTCTAATCAATAGCAGAGTTGATTAAGCCTTAGTTTGCCATTCCAGCACTCTTGCTAATGTGAATACTAACCTACCAACTCTGTGTTTTTAGACTAACATTTAACATGGGTCCATGGCACATTGACAACGTTTTCCCACCTTTGGCTCAGAAAAAACTCTGCTGCTGTTAATGCAATGTTCTCTCAAGGTGTCTCATCACAACTAGAGAAAAATTGTGAAATGCATTTTTTTCTGCTGTCATGATTACCATAAATCCCAAGCTCAGGTGCTATGGTGATATAGTGAGCCATTAGAGATGTGACAAATGCATTCATTAGCTTCCTCACAGCACCTCAGCTCAATGCTGCTACTCATAGAGGGGAAGTGAGATTAACTTTGTTGCCTCTAAAGGCAGCGGTATCGACCCCAGGGGTCAAAGAAGAAAAGATGATTGAGAAAGATGTATTGACATGGCTCACCTGCAACTTCTGTTCTTTGCTTATTGATCACGAGCATAAAAAATGGCTGGCAGGCACTGGTTGTTTTGGCTCACCTACAGGTCGGGAAAATATAGAACTGTGAAGACTTTTCTAAGGGAAATCTGTGCCAGCTCAAAATTCACTGTGTGCAGTATGCCACTGCTTGCACATAATACTTAAAAGTGATTTTTGAATGAGGAACTTGGAAATAAATGTTTTCTAACTGAAGGTCTACAAAGTCACCTTGGTTTATTACATTCATTGGAATATTGATAACGCACTCGTGACTTAACCTTTATTGAAGAACTTGCATGTACTGTATATATCAACACATCTGTCAGAGTGGATGACTCAGTCAAATTTATTAGAAAAGCACCATCATGCAAAATTGAAGTTTTTCAAAAGGGATTGTGGTTGCATCACACTCTTGTTATATTCCAGGAACAACATCATACAATATAAATTCTGTATCAGCTTACAAAGCTCTTCATAGTGCATGGTTTTGTACATATTTCACCAAATGTAGCACATTTAGTTACTCTAGAAACTTTGGGTTCTCAAGTAGAATTTAAAATAATGTTTTGCTGCACAGACTCAGTTTGTGTCGTCAAGATAGTGATGGTCAGTTGATAAGTTTAGATATGTCACATCGGTCCACAGTGTATTACCCAATATGGCTGCCACAGTTTGCACTATACCAGTCCTGTTTTTTAAGATGATAGGACGGTAATTAAGTCAGTCTTCAAGATTGTGTTGTTACTTTACACTGTCTCAAATGTTCTGTTAATATGAGCCCCAGTTGATACCTCAGGAAATGCTAAAAAGATAAGGTGAACCATGGAGACAATTGTGGAAACTGTGAATAGTTCCCTTTTAAAGGTCAGTCACGCCTCATTTACAGAACATAATTGAATAATTTGCCTGGGGAGTGCATATGAATCTCTCATGAATGTCTAATTGATTTAATTTTAGACCATAAGAACTGAGTAAGTCATACCAGAAAAAATTGCACATTTAAAAGCACTAGCTGTACACACATCCACTAAAATGCATAGATCGATTACTAGTCTCACATTGCCAAACCTTATTCCACAGTGTCTATTACCAACAGCTTTTGAGACATCTACAGTCACTCAAAATCCAAGATAGTTTTCTTCAACATTATCTTTATTGACAGCTTTAGGGCTGAATTATGCAACAATGCGCACATATAGGATTACAAAGATGCCAAATCAGCCCACCTCCCTTCCACAGACATCCGACCCACCTCTTCAGGTCTGACCACCTATTTCTCATGCAGGTTACATACTCAAAGAAAGGAATAAATGAAAGTAACCGGAGGTAACAATCCTTGCAAACATGTCAGACTTATACATGAAAGCTGGTTTCAACCCCTGTTTGGTAAACATGACGCTGACACGTCAGTCAATCTAGAAGATATAGGCTAAGTGTTCAGCTTTCCAATGCATTGCTACACATTTTCCGGCTGTGATAAGGGTTATTCTATTTAATTTAAGTCAGTTTATATTGACTTTTATTAAAGATGTGTCCACCGGTAGGGTTATTCATGGTTCTGCAGGGGTGGTTATTCCTGTGATGTCATTAAGCACATTGAGTATGGAGGCGTAGAACATATGTTGCAATGTACCTGTTTTAGTTTTAACAAAGTCCAGGATAGTTGCTGAGTGACAGCTTTGGAAACAGCTGATGTACACTTCCAAAGTCTGCTTCAATCTTTCCTAATGCTAAGCAGGCTGACAGCACATTTGTCCCACCTAACCTTCTGCATTAGCTGAGTGTAATGAAGGTGGTGCCATGCCAACTGTTATCCCATTTTCAAACAACATGATGTTGACTGCTCGCAGCTTATTACAGGTCCCTGTCAACTTCCACTGCATCCACAATTATTTTCTGGTTACATTAACAATGTGTGACAATATAGTGATTGCTTAAGTTAATGCTTAAAGACAAAACTTGCTCTGTTGAATCTGTAAAAGGAATTTCCACTTTATGAGAAATAGGCTTTCTAGGCAAGAGTAAAATAAGATGAACAATACCACTCTAATGTCTGGGCAGCAAGTGGGTCATCAGGTAATTAGTTAAGCTCAGCATAACAAGTAGAAGCCGTGAGAAACAGCTAGCTTATTTATGTCCAAAGATAAAAACTTCTAAAAACCATATCTTATGGTGTTAATAGGTGTTAATAGACAGATTTTTGAACTATGGGAGTCAGGCTAGTTGCTTCTGCCAGCTTCCAGTAGTTATGGTAACCCAAGCTAAGATAATTGTTGCTATCTTCAGCTCCATAACGCACAGAGATAGGGTTAATAGTCCCATTTGTCTACAAAAACACTGTAATCACGTATCCCAGTACTGACATACAGTGTGAAAAACATTTGCAAATTTGTCAGTAAAAATTCAATGTTTTCCTTGCTTGTGTAAGAAGTTCAAGCATTTTAAATTTGAGTTAAGTGTATGCATTTTGTTCAAAAGCAACAAGAAATGTGTTAGTTGTATAGCTTACACAGACAGGTATTGTGCTAACTGTGTTAAGAGTTTAGGAAAGTTAAAAGTGTTGAAAAGAATTGTCATAGCAATCGTAAAAAACTGTAAATGACACCTCAAACAAGATGGAAATGTTATGAAGGGGAAGTGCCCTGAGTAAGTGGCCGTGGTTTAAGTACAGGTGGCGGCTCAGTATCACATGTAGACCACACAATACAAGTTTCATGTAAATGTGTTGATATTTGTAATTCAAGGCTCATTTCCTGTTGCCAGGATGGCAGAGGGCGCTGTGACCAAACGTCAATTTTGAGCTATACATGTCCTTGGGCCTGGACCCTCAATCGTGAGAAATTTCGGCCAAATTGGAAAATGTACACCAACAACTTCTTTGTTCATCGATAAATGCTCAAAAAGGCTGCCAAGCCACGCCCACACCGTTGGATAAAAAGGTTTTCTTTTCATAACTTTTCATTGTTAGGGTACTTAGATGATTAAGACCAAATTTGAATTGGATCTGATGAAATCTCTAGGAGGAGGAGTTAAAGTATATCACCTTGACTTTTAGGCCTACTTTCTGTTGCCATCACCGACTATTTGGACGAGTTTTTGAGTATGTTAAGTACCTCAAAAAAACTATTGGCGCCTTTGCCGTTATTGGCGCTCAAACCGTAAAAATACTGGCCTAATGAAAGCCTTGACTTTTAAATAGCGGATGTAAAAATGTCTTACTGTATGTGCACAAGTAATGCTAGAGACATAAAAAAATCTTCTTGCTTGAATGGAACTCAGTTCAGTATAACTTTTAAACATATTCAGGGTGTGTGAATTTTAAAGAAAACTGACTTCTAACTAAATGAACTAAAACTATGCTGACCCTCATACAAAATGTGTGATTCTATGTGTGTGCGTGTGTTTGTGTGTGTGTGTCTGTGTCTGTGTCTGTGTGAGGCGTGAGCACATCCCAGACAATGGTTGTAAGTAATTTAATAAAAGTGCCATATTTCTTTTATCGTGCTCTCTCCGTCTCAAACCTGGGAGCTTTTCCTTGAAAGAATAGATCCAATCTTTTTTTACAATACCCACACCAAGGCCTCGCCAGTCCTTGGCACAGATCAATCTCTGAGGCTTGAGCAGTAGAAAATTAATCTGGAAAAAGGGCCTTTTCGTTTTTTTACCTTGACATGCTTCACTGTCAGCCAAAGATCTTGGTGCATCTGTTCTGACAGATGTAGCTGACATCCTTAATCCATGCAGCCTCTTCTGTCTTTCTAAATGTTGAACAGTTATATGTACATATTTGTTTCTGTATGTATTGTTTGTTTTTCTCACATTAAAATGTAACATGTTTATGTATACACCAATAACCAAGGAAAATTCCTTTCCTTTCCTTTCTGATTCTACTTCTTATCCCGAAGGGCCTTCCCAGGACCCATCGGCTGCCATCCCTTTATCATTTATAGCCCTCATTATACCAAAACATCCAAGAAACACTGGGAATTGACCTAATATATGATTACATTTTCCATTTATACTTTAGCCATTTAGCGGACAGACATATCCCAAGAAATTTACAGTATGTACAATATGCTAATATTTACAACATGCAGCATGGGATGTGCCACTATGTACTTATCTGTCTGCCCATACATGTTCCATCTTACATGATCTGTTTTCTGCTTTAATGTTAAAGTGTTGTGAAATCTAACGTTAGTGTCCATTTCGTGAGCTCTCTTTGTTTTGAAGCTGTGTCAGCAGTCCATTCAACAGAGCAGCAAACAGGAGCTCTGATTGGCCACCTGTTATACATTGGCAGGTGTGTGGGATTAGGCTCCATGTGAATGTGCATAGTATGAGTTTCTGACTTGTCTGGATAACCCAAATGTAATGGATATAATGTATTTCTGTTAATACAGAGTATTTTAACCCCCCACGTGACCAATTACGTTAGAATACAACCTTCCTCAGGTGTAGGATGATACGAAAACTTCGTCATGGGAATCTTTCCTATTCATCCCATCTGAAGTAAACATGGATAGAGATCATCTTCAATTTAGTGAAAAGTTCTGTGACAATACATCTTTCCCGAAATTACATTTCAAAAGAAATGTATTGAAAACCACAAGAACTAAAGGTCCAGTTCACAATGTCTTTACAACATTTTGTATTTGAGGTGATATTACACACTCAACAGGAAAGTTTGTTGCCTAACCATTTTTTTAAATTTGTTTAAAAAAAACAACTGTTTCCATAATGCATCCTCATATACATTTTTTCTTTACAAATGTTAGAAATATGTAAACTAATATTTTACCCCATGTGAAAACATTGTTGTATTATTGTATCTTGTATTGCAGATATTTGGGGGTGACAACATTGTTCTATTGTCTTTTTACAGTACACCTATAATACAGTGATACCTTTACTTAAACCCCTATAGTAATAACACTGGTCTCAAGGATGAATAGTTTGAAGCCTGCAATTAGATCACCAACCCTGCAACAGTAGACATTGACTTGTAGGTCTCCATTGGAAAAAATAATACACCAATAATGTAACATTCTCCAACTCAAAGTACTGAGAGCAAAAACAACTGAGAAGAATAAGGGACTTGGTGTTTTAATGGGATTGTCATGTGTGGGCAGAACATCACATTGTAAATCTGTTGCCAAACTGCAGCTAATAAAAGGATGAATCACTGTAACCTCAGTCAATACATAGTCAACAAGTCTAGGCTGTGACAGGTTTATTGAGTCCATTCATTCAGAGGGAAGAACCCTTAGCCGCAGTCCACGCAGATAAGGATGATTGCATATGAGTGCAGGCAAACAAGAAATGCAAACCTGGGACCAAGTGACATTCAAAATAAACACAATTGGTGTGGAAGGACACTATTCTCTATCTATCCCCATCTATCTCCATCAATCTCTATCTATGGACAGAATCACAGTTTCCACCAAAGTTGTCATACATAAAACCAAATAAACCCAGAAGAAGAATTCTAGCTTCTCTTTAATCCCACCATGAAATATCCAAGAAAACATCATACAATAACTCCTGCCTGTTGATTCAGTAAGTTGCTTTGGTGGACAGGACAGACCCGACTTTACATTAGCTTTGATCATCCGTAACAGCTTGAGGAGATGGGAATTTTAGTACATGTTTTTTATCAACAATTGCTGCTGTTGGAATTGTAGAGCAATGGTGAAACTAGGGTAAGTATTTGTTGCCACTTTGACCTTTTTTAATGTTTGATTCCATTTTGTTCAAGAAGTGTCTATGCTTGTCTATTCTTGCATCATGCACTGTATCTTAAACTTTAGAGAAAAGCTAGTGATTTGGCTCCCACTGAGGTGACCCCTGCATTAAAACGTATACACTGTTTTCAGCAATAGGATATAAATGTCTCAAAGTGTTATAATCTTTTGACTTAATTTAATTTAAATTGTAATCTTGTCATCAGCTTTACTTGAATGCTTTGCTTCCTCATACAAACATTTTAAAGTGAAAACAAAACTTCTGTGTACACAACTTGTACTGCAATATGTGTGTATTTGTGCGTGTCTGTGAGTTGGACACAAAAACGTACTTTCAGAGGAAGAACATGGCAAATAAATGCAAAGAACCAAAGCACAATTGTAAATTATCCCTTTGGTTTGGATTCAATAAGGTGGTGGGGAGATCTGCTAAAAGCTGAAAATGTCTCAGTTCAATAACAAAAATATAATATAATTTATAAGCAGATAGATAGATTAGAGATAGAAAATGAAAGAAACATAAAAAGATAAATCTGATAAAAAAAATTTAGGGAGTGTGAGGTATGTTTAAAGTTGCACTCCCAACTATTTAAATGACTCCCATTGCAGTGAAGCAGGATTTGAAAACAAAAATAGCATTTGTTTAAGTATCACAGCAATCAAAGTACAATTTCCATTTGTAGTCATCTGGAAACAAACCCAATAATAAAGTGTGATATTCAAAGGGAGGCCTTTGACGGAGGCTAAATCTTGTCTTGTTACAGTGCTGCTTTAAATGTAGAGTCCAAGTGTTCCCTGCCACCAATAGCTGTTAACTTTAATGACTTCAATCACCACAGTTGACTTGTTTTAAAGACATCAGTGTGTGGCTCGATCTTGAGCTCTCAAACTGTTTTCTGTTGCCCTCAAACGTGCCTTGATTGCATAAGAGAAAACCTAACAAACTAACATCGTAGCTGAATTGATCTTTGAAAGCAACATCTTTCCTCAGTTAGGCACAGGAAGTGAAAAACTGCTTCAAACCCCCGCCCCACAATACAAACACAACTTCCACACGCTTTCCTGATGCAAAGCGTGTGTAAGTTCAGTTAATTTTAATTATATTATAGCCCAATATCCCAAATTTGTCTAAGAGGGCTTAACAGCCTAACTGTACAGCATACAACACCCTTTGTCCTTTGACTATCTCATTGGAAAACAAAAAAAACTTTAACAGGAAAAAACTGGTAGAAACCTCAGGCAAAGCTACTGAGGAGGGATCCCTTTCCCTGGATGGACAGATGTGCAATAGAGTCATCATAAAGAACAGACCAGTATAATGAAATACAGTATAAACAATCCATATGACAAGATGATACAAAGAAAGTGTGTGTGTGAGAGAGAGAGAGACAGAGAGGCACTCTAACTAACATCTCAAACTCCTTGCTGTATGTCCAGCAAGGAATGTTTGAATCCCAATATAACATAAATCCACATTATTGGTCAGCAGATGTTAATGTTTGTGTTGAAATAATGTCATTATTTTCCTATTCTTAGAGGATGCTTATAAAATGGCATCAAACAGACCAGAGTAATTGCATGTTTCATTTAAATCATGGGTCATGGCTCTAAACAAAAAATGCAGATGAGAGTAGATTACGGCCTCAGTTTCATTTCTGTGGACTGTTTCACATTTAGTATTCTAAATTAGCCTGGGTTTATTTCCTGTTGGAGTGTATATTAATTTACATTTGAACCCAAGCTGTTACCAAGCAACACAATTCCAATGAACAGCAATAGAATAAGCCTCAAGGTTAGAATCACTGTACATCTGTTTCATTGGAGTGGGCACCACTAAAAACACAAGGGAAAACAAACAAATTCTGGCAGGACATCAAGCCATTTCATATTTTGTCGCCTAAAACTATCATATCATACTTATGTCCTTGTAAGTTATTTGACTGCAAGGATTTGTCTTTTTGTGTTGGCACTGTTAATGAGAGGTCCCTTCACCCTAGCCCCGCCTTGCTTTTCTAATCTGTGTGCTGTTTAATGCTCCCCACATGTCTGCCATGTTGCTGTCTGTTTGTCGGATGGTTCACGCCTCACTGTCCACTAGACCTGACAATGGAAACCTTGAAGGGCATTAACCCACTTTTACCAGGGTAACTTGCCAAATAACTTTTAAACTTTAAAAAAAAAACATTTTAATGCATTTTACAATCAAAGTCTAAAGTTTTTCTTAACAATAACTCCCTTTTCCTGGTTACACCTGAGGGTTTGACTAATACCTGGAACAATAGTTCCAATACCATGAGGTTCCTATGCAAAGCAAGTGTTATTTACTGCTCTAGTGAATAGGAAGGGCCTTAGACATGACTTTCCATGCAACGGAAGATGTTTATAGTCTGCTCAGCTCATACAACCCTTCAGCCCAGACAGGTACAAGCCAAAAAGCTAACGCCATGCTAGCATCATCCACCATGTGTACTGTTGGCTGCAGTCGAGCAAGTACAAACGGAACAGAATCAAGAAGGTTTTATTGCCACAATGATTACACTTATGTGAAATTTGCCTTGGTGAACGGTGCATGCACATTGCCAAAAACACAATAAACATTAATATGAAGTAAACACATATGCAGAATAACAAATAAGTACATACAAAATAAGTGCCTCATGAGAAAATAGAGGCTGGATGTTTGTGGAAGTAAGCTGATGTTCAATTCCCACTTTGAGCCCAGGAAGCGGAAGGACTATTCATTGTTGACTGTGGAGTCATCCAGGGTGATGGGGGTGGGTGGGGCTGCATCCTTCCTAAAAGGATGGTTGGTCCACAACCACCTCCACTGACTTCAGAGAGTTTAGGTCCAGGTTGTGCAAGACTGTACCAGGTCACCAGGTAGTCAATCTCCCACCTGTAGGCAGAGAAAAACGTGAGCAAATTTTTTCTTCGATCCAAGAATGCTGTGTGGACCAGCCAGACATTCCTCTGCATCGCTGCGGAGGAAGGTGTTAGGGTTAGCTCTAGTGTGGACCCCAGAAGCAGATTCAGAACACAGACTCAATGTTAAGTTGAAAGTGGTTTATTGAATCTTGGTTGTAGTAAGTCCAAGGGTGAATGGAAGGTGTTGAAGTGACAGAGGTTTACAGGTGGAGAGGAAGCGTGGCAGGCAACGGCAGTAGATGAGTTAACGCAGGTGCTGCAGCTGAAAAAGACAAGGTTGGATTCAGCCTAATAACAATTTCCAAAACTAATTTTCTCACTAGAGACTGAGAATGAAGGCCTGAGGTGTTCACCACATAGTGAGTGGAAACAATCTGGCGATGACTGACTGGAGAGCTGGGTTTCTTGTACAGGTGCTGATTGTGATAGGTGTGCCTAATAGTGTCTGCAGCGCCACGTCCCTGCAGACGAAGTCACACTCGCACACCACACACAGGGTAGGAGACACAGGAAAAGACTGACAGGGAAAAACAAACAGAAAACACAGGGAATCTGGAGGTCAAAGATCTAGCTGTGACAGAAGGTCTGACAATGCGAGAGTACTACTCAACTAACCATGTCTGGAAGATACTTAGTTTGGGAAACATGACTCTACGGTCTCACCCACAAAGAGGACACTCTGGTCAAGAGCTGCCTGAAACACAAAATGTTTGTTTGTGGTTCCACATAAACATTTGTCATTTATGAAGGTAAATATGGTGCAAAATGTGAGAGTGTGTAGTTGTGATGTGAGAACTTGTAGAATATGATTTGAGAGCTTGTAAAAAAAATCTTTACTCGTATTTTTAATTTTTTCATTTGAGTCACCTTTCCAGTACAACCACAACTCAGTGATTACAACCTCTCGAATCTGTCCTTGCATTGTGTTCTCTCGCATCACACAGCGGCGAGTCTGCGCCCTTGACTTTTGCAACACTTCTTGCGATACATTCGGAGCAAAACTAATTTGTACTTGAAGATGTGAGAGAGCAGAGGGGGCGGGGTGGGATAAGCCAATCGCCAATCAGAAGACAAAGTGCTCTTTTCTGTTCTTCTTCATGTCGGCAAGGATCCAATATGGCCCAACAAGCCAGGGTTAGTTTTATTTCAAAAGCTTTGTTTGATTAGGCCTTTATACGTAGCCTCACTGGGATTAATGAGTAAATAAATGATGCCACCGACACCTGCTGGCACCTCACATTCATAATAATGTGTTACGTTAGTAACAAAATAGGAGTTAATAAATGTACTTTGGCTAACATTAGCTGGCTCTTCGCCAGCAATGTTGCTGTAGCTAGCTAGCTAAATGACGACGCTGTAGCAAAGATGGCCGTCATTTATTAGCATTGTTCTAACACGAGGATTTTTGTTTTATTTTTATAATTTGTTTATATCTTTTGCTAACGTCTTAAGGGCTATGACTGTCGATTGACAGTAATACATTTTCTATTTTAATTTCTTTTGTTTAATTAAGCAAAAAGATTAAAGTGTTTTATAATAATAAAGAGGCGTGGTTTCCTTGTGGGCTGTGAACCTGCATATCTGGGTCACACAACAGTGATATATAACAAAGTATGTATCTATTAAAACAGTTTGTTGAAAAAGTAATAAAGTTATTTCTGAGACAATTAATTGTCCAGCTAAATTTGGAATTGTTACTGGCTCATTAACACATAGTGTTACATACATTGCTGTAAGACACAGATTTTTTTTTTCCTCTAGGAAAGGTTGCTCGATCATTTAATGACCAGGCTCTACACCAGACTATCGAGTGCCCTCGATCGTGCCCTTCTAGACATACATTACCTCGAGTTCATTTGTTAGCAGGAGTTAGTTGTACTCAGCACACTATCAAGCCAGCTTGAGATCCCTCAAGCCGTGTTTGATGCCATTACTGAGGTGCATTGCTTAGTCTCTGGGCAACATGAACAGGAAACAGCTGTAACAGTTTTGCTGGAAGGGGTAAAAAGTGGCCGCCCCAGAGTTATATTAAGCAGAATTAAGGAATATGTGTCTGAGCTTCTTAATATGGGCCCATCTGTAAAGTGCATTGAGAAGCTTGTAGGGGTTTCTAGGTGGACACCGCAGAGAAGCATGAATGAATGGGGGTTGTCTGTGAGGGGTCTATACAATGACCTGACTGATGATAAACTTGACATCCTGGTGTCAGCCATTCGCTCTAGCAACCCAAAAGCAGGGTACCGTATGATAATGGGACTGCTGCAAACACGGGGACATCGTGTACAGTGGCAGAGGATTCGTGCATCAATGCACAGAGCTGACACTGTAGGGATTGTGCCCGGAGTGTTTGGTACGAAGGACACACTCTGTCCCAGCCCACAGATCTTTGGTGCATATTGTCGCAAACCACAAATTAGAAAGGTTTGTTGTTTTAGTCTAATAGAAAACTATTTCCGCTCAACAATGTAGGAAATAAGGGGATAAACGATCATGCCTTTTTTTTCTTCATGTCAATTAAGGTACAAAATTGTGTTGTTTGGAGAAATTGATGGCTACTCAAGAAAGGTACTGATGATCACTAATAGTAAGGAACAAAAGGCTGTTTGTTGCATAACAATCATAAGACCAATTATTTGTTAATGCAGACAATCTGGATTTTCATGAGGACACCTAGTAGTTTAAAGTTCATGTCATGAATGAATCTTATGTACCTAAATCAAAATGTGTGGTTTAGGGCGTGATGGAGTGTTTTCTGTGTTATTCTCACAGATAATGCATCTTGGTGTTGGTGATAACAAGGCCTCCACTACCCTTGCCTTCTTCAATAAAGCAGTTGAGAAGCATGGCTTACCACAAAGGTAAAAGTGGAAAATGTTGTGGAAAATGTGGTTGTGGCCCGCTTTAAGTTCTCCGTTCAAGGAGTTGGGAGAAACAGCTTCATTGCGGGAAACAGTGTGCATAATCAGAGGTAACAACGAGAACACACACAAATGCGTTATGATTGCAATGCTATTATTAAATGGCATGACATCAATTGATTATTAATACCTTTATTGTGCTTTAAACAGAATTGAACGTCTCTGGCGAGATGTCTTTAGAGCAATTACATGTCTCTTCTACAATCTGCTGCCCCAGCTGGAGAAGAATGGTCTTCTTGACCTGTCAAGTAGTGCTCACCTTTTCTGCTGCCAGTACGTGTTTCTTTCCCGCTTGCAAGCCCAGCTTGATGTGTTCCCCAATGGCTGGGACAATCTTCCTCTTTCAAATGAGATAAATCTCACTCCCAACCAACTGTGGCACATGGGTCCACAGCACAACTCAGAAGAGTACAATGATGAGGTATGCATTTCTCAAATATGCTTTGCACAGCATTAACTTAAGGCAGGAGAAATAAATACTTCTGATCTTACAGGATTTGCACATCCCTCTGATGGAATGAGAGAGTAGTGGCCTTATACACACATGGAATTGCACCCCATTGCCACATAAAGGCTTCCTATTGAGTCAACAGACTGCAAACAGTGTGGAGGCCATCTCACTTGTGGTCACATTAGTCAGCTCTTATAAGCCACATCATTGTCTCAAAACATGGTTCTTAAAGGAGACACCCCATGCGTATTTTCAGGTTCATATTCCTATTTTGTGTTTCTACTACAACAATAAAATAGCATTACGCTAACAACATTGCAGACACTAGATATGAAACAAAAGCCAGACACTTCATTGAATTAAGTTGCTGTAAGATGTAAAATTCTAACTTTCAAAGCACAAGACGGAAAATAACATTAATATATCTCAGAGCCTGCTCGGGTAAAGCTGTTCTTCTTTTGGCCAGTTGTCTTTTTTCAAACTCACCCTGGTTCCAGTTCCGCAGCTGCCTGTGCCCCGTCTCTGACATCTTCTCTGGGATGACATGGAATTTTTACCCCTGAGAGCAGGGTAAAAGTGAGGCACGCTCAGTCTGCAGCTACTTCCAAGGACCAAAATGTCCTCAGAAGTAGCTGTACTGACAACTAAACAACAACAAAAACAAAAAAACTTCTGGACTTAAAAAATCTCAGTCGACTGAGGGGTCACGGACTGGTGATTTGCCTTTTCGACTTTTAGGAGGCTCCATTTTACTTTTTTTTATGAGCTATTATCAGCTGGAGCTTCTGCAACTAAGTATACAGGAGGACCTTGTACCATTAAAAACCACCAATAAAGGCTTCTAAACCAAATAGTATACAACCGAAAATGCCCCAGGGGCAAAGTGACTCAAATTTGGGGAGAAATGACTAGGATTGGCCTCCAAGACTACATTGCGTTAGCATTCACGTAATGGTTTAGCAGTATGCTAAGAATAGATTGTTGTTGAAGAATTAATCATTCTGTATTATGGCTTTTCATCGTACTATATTATGACTTTTTTATCACTTTATTTTGACAAAGTACATGAGTTTTTTGACATGCCATACTTAAATTTTTGAATGGCTTTTTTCAAGATAATACGGGTGTACTATGACTTTTTCAAAGATTCTGTACTTTTTTCAACATAACATACTATGACTTTTTTGACATACATACTATTTAATTTTTTTCAACATTTTTCGACATGCTATACTATTGTTTTTTTTAACATATTATGCCATGATATTTTCTCTTTTTTTGACACCATGATATTTTTTTTACACTAATTACTTTTTTATGACTTTTTTTAACATGCTATGCTATTGCTGTTATCTAATAAAATATTTTGATGGCACACTGGCTCAGTGGTTGGTACTGCTACCTGCAGTCACTAGTGACTCAAACCCAGGGTCGATTACCAGGCTGGCATTTTTTGATGTGTTTTTCAACATACAATACTATGACTTTTATCACTTTTTTGACATACGACACTGTGATTTATTTTTTTAAACTATGACTTTCGTGAGGTACTATGCTATTTCTACGAACTAAATTATGACTTTTTTGATAAACTAAACAATGTTTATGAATTTTTTGACATACAATCTTATGACTTTTTCCTATACTATGACTTTTTTTAAAACTTTTTTCAACATACTATACTATGAATTTTTAAATCTCTTTTTTTGTCATACTTTACTATAACCTCATCACTTTTTTTGACTTGCTATACTATTACTTTTGCCATTTTTTGCAACATGCTATACCATTACTTTTTCGGACACACTGTACTTTGACTTTTTACGACATACTTTACCGTGACTTGATAACTTATTTAAAAATACTATACTATGACTTTTTTTTTTTAACATTAATTTTTTTGACACACTGCACTTTTACTTTTCATGCCAGACCATTCTATGACTTTTACACTGGGGTTTAAACTTTTAATGTTGTGGCATTTGTTCTTGCCATTTGGTTTGAGATTGTATTTAATTGATGATGTTGTCTTTGTTGTCATGTACTGTGTGTCAATCATTTGCTACTGCAGCAAAATTAATCGCCCCCTTGGGGACAAATAACGGTTTTTGAACTTTGAACTTGAACTTTGACTTTTTAATGGTTTGTTTCAACATACTATACTATGACTTTTTCAAACACTCAATACTTTGACTTTTTTTGTCATACCATTCTACTGCATTTGTTATTCCTTTTTTCAACATACAATGCTATGACGTTTTATTATTATTATTATTATTATTTATTTTTTAAACCTACTATGCTATACTCTTTTCAACCTTAGTTCCTCCATGGCACACTGGCTCAGTGGTTAATGCTGCTGCCAGCAGGCAACCATGAAGTACTGAGTGAAGACTTTCACCCAGTTTCCTAACCCAGTCCAGGCCCGTCCTTTTCCCGATGTTTTTTTTTTTTTAACTTGCTATGCTATGACTTTTTTTTATACAATTCTGTGACATTTTTTAATCACTTATCAAAGCTTTCTATACTATGACTTTTATACAATTGACTTTTTAATGACTTTTTTTCAACATACTATACTATGACTTTTTAAATCTCTCTTTTTTGTCATACTATACTATAACCTCATCACTTTTTTTGGCAACATACTATACTATGACTTCATCCCTTTTTCAATATACTGTACATATACTATGACTTTTTTGATATACTATACTACAGCTCGTTTTTTACATTTTCTGTACTTTGTTATCACTTTTTAAACAAACTATACTTAGACGTTTTTCAGCATGCCACACCATGAGTTTTGTTATAACATTTTTAGACATACTATACTATAACTTTATTTGTTTGACATTCTAAACTTTGACTTTTTTCGACATACCATACTTACCATGCCATTATTGTTTTCAACTTACATTCTTTGGTGACACAGTGACTTAGTGACCAGCACTGCTCCAACTAGCACCAACAAGGAGGCACTGCAGATCCAGGTTTGATACACAATCTAGGCTGGCTTTCTCAAGATCTTTTTTTTTTTAAACACAATACAATGACTGTTTAGATCTTTTTGCGACATACTGTACAATGACGTTTTTCAACGTACTATACTATGAATTTTGAAATCTCTTTTTTGTCATACTATACTATAACCTCATCACTTTTTTTGACATGCTATACTATGACTTTTGCTATTTTTTTGCAACATACTATACAATGACTATAACTTTGCATCACTTTGTCATCATCCTATACCAATACTTTTTTCGACACACTGTACTTTGACTTTTTACGACATACTTTACCGTGACTTGATAACTTATTCAAAAATACTATACTATGACTTTTTTTTTTAACATTACTTTTTTTGACACACTGCACTTTTACTTTTCATGCCAGACCATTCTATGACTTTTACACTGGGGTTTAAACTTTTAATGTTGTGACATTTGTTCTTGCCGTTTGGTTTGAGATTGTATTTAATTGATGATGTTGTCTTTGTTGTCATGTACTGTGTGTCAATACTGTTACTATGATGTTTTTCGACGTACTATACTATGAATTTTCAAATCTCTTTTTTTGTCATACTATACTATAACCTCATCACTTTTTTTGACATGCTATACTATGACTTTTGCCATTTTTTGCGACATACTATACAATGACTATAACTTTGCATCACTTTGTCATCATCCTATACCAATACTTTTTTCGACATACTTTACCATAACTTTATAACTTATTTCGAAATACTATACTATGGCTATATACATTCTGTACTATGACTCTTTGTTCTCACTTTTTAAACATACTATACTTAGACTTTTTTCAGCATACCATACCATGAGTTTTGTTATAACCTTTCTTGACATATTATACTATAACTTTATTTCTTTGACGTCCTAAACTTTGACTTTTTTCGTCATACCATACTATGGCTTTTTAATGGCTTTTTTAAACTTACTATGCTATTATTGTTTTCATCTTACATTCTTTGGTGACACAGTGACTTAGTGACTAGCACTGCTCCATGTAACACCAACAAGGGGGCAATGCAGACCCAGGTTTGACACACAGTCTAGGCTGGCCTTGTCATGATGTTTTTTTTTAAATACAATGCAGTGACTGTTTAGGTCTTTTTACGACTTACTGTACTATGACTTCTTTTGACATACTATACTATGACATTGTTTTGACTTTTTCAACACATACAATGACTCTGTTATCACTTTTTTTTTTTACCTACCATACTATGAAGTTTTAATGGCTATTTTAAGATCTGAATTTTTTTTAACAACTCTGACAAGGTTCAATACCCAGTCTGTGCTGGCCCTTTTCATTACATTTTTTCCGACCTACAATACAATTACTTTTTTTCCACACAATTAACACGATTTTGAACGCTTTTTTCATGACATTTTTCAACATGCTATTAATGACTTTTGCCACTTTTGAATGTTTTTTTTTGACATACTATACTGTCACTTTCTTATTACTTTTTCAAACATACCACACAATGACTTTTTCGTAATCCCTTTTCAACATACTATGACTTTTTAATGGCTTTTGGGACATACTATGCTATTTTTAACGTCAATTTTTTTTGTGGGATAGCCGCTCAGTGGTTAACAATTTTCGACATACTAAACTATGACTTTATCATTTTTTTTGACATAACATACTACAAAGCATTTTCAAATCTACCTTGTTTTTCTACTTTTATTCAAATGTCTGAGTACTTCTCCCCCCTGACTGAAAGTAACCAGGAAAACAATAAATATCTTAATGTGACAAAACCTTTAAATAAATAGTAATACAAAAAAACTCATGCTTTTGGCAGAAAAGCACTCAGGTCTATTTCATTTAATGTAGTGCAGCGCTATTTCATGTTTGAGAAATTTCAGTGTTTTTATTTGATCGCAGAAAAGCCTTAAATAATTTACCAAGCTGTTATCCTAAAAACACAAATACATAACAGTGACTTAATGAAAACAACACTTTTATTTAGTGTATGTATAACTTCTTTTCTTTTATACACAAACAAATGATTATTAAAGTTACATAGTGCTGTCTGTATAAATAGACCATTAATATAGCTAGAGAGGAGGAGAATGCGATGTTGTGCAGATACAAAATATACAGATATACAGTTACAGAAAAATGCTATTAGGATAGCCAACATTCATGCACTAGAGCTGTTATCATTGGGCTTACAGAACATACTGCAATGAATAAGGCATACAAACTGTTGCTGAAATTACAAAAAATCTCAAAGCACTCAATTAAAGGCAAACTAATGTTTGCTGAAGTACTTTAATTTAGTCCTTCAAGATATCCTATCACCTGGATGACTGAGAATCGTCATACACAAAAGCCAAGTACAGTAACTATATACAGGTGCATGGTTTACCACATTTCTCATTGTCTGTGTACACGGTGTGTACAAGGTCAAGTGCAAAAAACATGACAGGAAAAGTACAAAGATAACTGTAAAAGAAGTTGAAAGGCAGAAATAACTTAGCAGACGATGAATAAATGGAAAGGAAAGAATGGAAACTAAACGAACAATTAGTGAACATGTACAAAATATGAATACATTAGGGGAAATGAATAAATGCAATACTGAATGAGAAAACCATTATACATTTGAAGAAAAGGTTTTCATTTTGGAAAGAGAAAGGAATGGCGGACATCAAGTAAAGTTCATTGTCCTGCAATATGTTTCAAATATTCCGATGTGTTTTAATTTTGTGGCGCCATTTACTTTCTATAGAGAAAGTTTCCACATGGGGAAGAGATTAATAACACACTCTTCATCTGAAAACAAGCAAATAGCAATATGGTTGGTGCGTAAGTTGTCTAAAATGCCCCAAAACTAACCGTAAAAAGTAAATAAATAAATGCATATCAACATTCAGGCGCAACCATCCATTTTTTCTATACTTTTTTCTATATATGTTTCTTTTATTTGTACAGTATGTATCTCCGCTTAAGAGTCATCCTCAGTTTTAATGATGTGGAAAAGTGTAACATTAAACAGGACCTGGTGGCCGTTATTCCAGCCGTAGAGGGCGCGGTCCCTGGCATTGTAGTCCAACATAGACATGTGAAAGTACTGGTTATGAAAGGGAATGTCTGTATACTCGTATGTGGAGGTTTTAGTGGAGTAAGCATAGTACACCTTGGCACCGGTCAGGTGGGAGTTAGTAATGTAGAGTGTTCCACAGATTATAAAAGACTCGCCGGCATTCCTCTTTGAGTATTCTGTGTTCCATGTGTTGAGGATCTGAAGTGTGTCCGGGTTCAGCTGGCTGATGACAATGTTCCCCGCGTTTTGGTTGGTTGCATACACAGCCCACAGGCCCAGCTCGTCTGCCATTATGTCGATGTCGGAGAAGCCTCCCCAGGTGTAAGGGTACACATTATGGAACCCTGCTGACTCTAGAGCCCTCTGGGTGACCACACGTCCCGTCTCAAAGCTGTACCTCACCAAGATGTTGCTCTGCATCTTGTTGTAGTACAAAGAGCCATTGTACACCACGTGGTTGGTTCCAGCCCATTTGAAAGGTAGGTTGTAGGTTCTCGACTCAACTCCTGCCACAAAATCAGCCAATGATTTATACTCTTTTACTATCTTGTTGTTGGTGTAGCTGTCCATGTACCAGACCTGCGGACAAATTAATGCAAAATGTCCCTGTGATTAGGGGAAAAAGAAACTGTGCCAGCTGTAAATGCACAAGAAATACTGACATCTTTACTCATTCAGTCATAGCTGCAATTATAATCACCTGTAAAACACAACTAAAAAACTCACTCACAACTCTTTTCTCTATATAATAATAATATTAAATTTTATTTATAATGCCCTTTACATTTCAAATGAAATCTCAAAGTGCTAATATTACAATATGTCAATGAAAAAAGTATAGGAAATGAGGCTTTCACTTAAAGAGGATGACAGACCACAAGAAGGGGATACAGTATTAAAAAACAAACAGCAACCAGACATGTCCAAGGACAAATGTTGAATGATGGACTTTTAGTTTGTTTTTGTTTTTTTGGTATCAATAAGGTCAAACTGGGACCGAAGGAGGACAACTCTATCTACCCTAGGTAGCAGAAAGAGACTTTTTGGATGCAATATCAGAATACTGCATCCAAATGACATGAATAAGTACTCATAAATTTGAAAGAGAAGGGTAATGTATCGATATTATATTTTAGGCCTTAGTGATTGACACAATGTAGTTCGATGACTAACACTGAATGTGAACAGAAGTTCTTTACATAAAGTCTCCTTTTAAGTTTATCATGTACCTGCCATGTTTCTGACTTAAAAAGGCGCAGCATCCTTTAAAAGCAGGCCATTGTGTGTCTAGAGCACACTGGATAATTGACAAAGCCTCAGCAATCTTATGGTGTATGTAAACCCTGATGAAGGACCTGTGCCAAAACACATTGGACAATAAAGTGTGTCAAGATAGTTTTCACATTTATTCATGATTGTCCAAAGTGTTCAGCAAGTGACATCAAATTTTATGTTTGAGCTCAGCATTTAAGTGTACAATAAAGTTTGAGTGAGTATGATGTTGTAATTCAACATCTCAACCACTAAACAAAATGAGGGAAGCAATTGTGTGTAAATTATTAAACCGCCCTATGGAACTTCAAAGCTTGCAAAGAACATTAACTAGGCTCACCCTGTTGTTTTTGGGAGACGCCTGTGGGTCGGTCATCCAGGCTCCAAATCTGGTCCCTGAAGTTTTCACAGTCTGCGGCCCAGTGATCTTCATTAGCTTGCCACATGCTGCGTACACATCACACAAAGTAACACAAACTGCACACGCTCCACATGATAAAACCACTGCAAATATTATGATGGGATTACTGGAACAAATTTATAACATTAGATTGCTTCAATCTATCGCAGATATAACAGATGAACAAAAAACAGATGCTGCTATAGAAATAAAGGAGATAACCAGAGAAAATTCCATAGTCCAACTAGTAACTAGTGAAACCTTTTGTCAGAGTTGGGTGACCATTTATCCCACATGGTTTAATATTTGAAGTAGCTGCACTTGATTCATCTTGCCAGACACTTTGACTGTGCCAAATGACAGTAGGTTATCACTTGCATAGAAGCTTGCGAGTCCCCTATTAAGTATTTAGATGCTATTTTACCTAATAAATGAAAGCTTTGAGCACAATGAATGCTTTAATAATCACCTCGAGCTCAGGCAGATTTCAAGCCACGTCCTATTAGCATTCACGTAGACACATTGACAGGCTCAATCAGTGTTGATAACATGGCTGCTGGCAAATTGGAGTTAAGTTATGCAAACCTTTATCAGAGGGAAAGTTGCTCTGAAGACAGAATTAGATATGTTAAACATCAATGGGTAATGCAAGGGAATTACAGCTTTTCCGTGCCAAACTGCAAATGGCAAGGAAGGAACCCAAAGGATTCAAAATAAAAAAAGTAGGCACATATGGCAGACTTAGCAATCGTGATTTTGTGAAAGTCAATTGCATTTCTTTTTAATGGAACGAGAATGCAAAGCTTAATGCTGCTACCACCTTTAACCTCTTTAAGGTTTCCTTTACATTATTTCTGCCTCAAGAAGCAGTTCTACTTTCCCCTGCTCTGTATTAAAATGTAGCCAATTATATGTAACTGCTTTGTAGCCAGAAATGTGCTTATGATCCCTCTGCCATCGGATAATCTGGGGTCAGCATCCCTGAATCTGCTTTTTCTGCGATGGACTTACTGAGTTTGTTCATGCAGTTGCGAAGACGATTTTCCAGGTTTAGGACCCTCTGTTGCAGCTCCTCATAGTCGTAGGCTCCCATTTCCTCCTGGATGCCCATCAACACGCCCGACAGGTTCCTGATCTCCTCTTTGAACTGGGAGACGAGCTTGGCGTCTGCCTTGTATTGCTCCAGAACAGGAATCAGCGGCTGTAGGGACTCCATCTTTCCCTGTAGCTCCTAGAAAACACCAAGGATACACCACTGCAAAAATACCACTCTTAACAAATCTTTCAATACGAAATAACAATTTACTTACTTTTCAATGCAGTTGTTTCAGGGGAGTTTTATGTGTGCAAGTTTCAACACCCTAACTACGGCAAAACATACATTATGATTAAAAAAATATATATGTATAAAATATGATATATATTATATAATCATGGCATCATAGCTGAATATGAACTATGTATAAAAGTATTATCTCTTCCCTTCCATCCCCTTGCTTTTACTTGTATTAGAAAATATTATTCCAAGACTCAATATCTAGAGGTTGGCAGATCAATGCCAAAAATATTGTGATAACTGTATATTCATGTGTTAGTGGGTAGATTCTTATTAAATAGAAAACAACTTGTCCTGTATTTTTCACAAAATGCGGACTCTTCTTACTGATTCTGATTACTGATTATGACAAAAGACATTGTTATGTTAAGGAAAAAAATATAACTATAGTTTGGTTTTCTCACACACTAACAGGAAAAAGAAAGACACTATTTGTAATATTTGCAGGAAAAATTGTCTATATCAAAAGTTTATCATGACAACGAAAACTTACGGGGGGGCAGAAAAGCTCCAGTAAGTCCCAAACTATTTTCCCAAACTTTTTACTGAAGGATGACAATAGTTATCTACAACATATCCATATGGGAATTGCTCCTATCATTATCATAATAAATGTAATGTCAGTGCTTTATTATACAATGTCAAATTATATGAAAATCTCTCTTCTGTGAAAATACTAAATTCATCTCCATTAAAAGTATCAATACCGGTGAAACCTGTCATGATATTACTTGTTGTCAGATACAAAATTTGATATATTGGCCACCTCTACCAATGGTTACCAATAACCAGGGGGGGATGAAGTACTCATATACTGTATTTTACTGAAGTAAAAGTAGCAGTAGCACGGTGAAGAAATAAAAGTCCCACATTCAAAATCTATAAATGCATCATCAAAATATTAAATACCAAAAGTAAATCTACTAACTATGCAGAATAAAATATATCCCTGGATTCTATTTGTTGATGCATTCATGTACAAGCATCCCTGATGTTGCTATACTGTTGGCTAGCTTAATTTATATTTTGTATTAATAATCTTAGTAAAGATTGTGCAAAGTTACTAATGCCAAATTCATTGAAGTGACGTAAAAAGTGTTATTTGTTTGTTAAAAGTGTTAAGTAGCACACAATAGAAATACTCAAGTAAAACACAAAAACCTCAATGGTACCTAAGTATAGTAGTTGAGTAAATATACTTATTACTTACTGTTGTTACTGCCCATCTCTTTCAGAGTTTCAGAGGTTCACAGAAAGCATCAAGTATAACATAACAGATGAGATCATGTAAGTGAAAACTACAACTAAAGGGCAACTTTATCACTGCTATAAAATGTACAATATTCTATGCCTACATGCTGTTTTTTAACAGTTAAATAAATAGGATCACATCACTCTCACTGAAGAGAGTTGCTGGATGCTTCTTCACAGCCTGTCTAGCTTTTAAAAGTTCATTTTGTTCTTTGCCAGAAAGTGGTAGACATGCATTGATCTACTATATATATACATCTAGTCTATTGATCTATAAAGGTTTATCTATTCAGATGCCTCTCAGGTATCTTTAGAGGAGATCCTTTCACTGCCCCTCCTCAGATGTTGCTCACAAATTTTAACATCAAACAAAACTATACCTGAAAGTTTTTGTTGACGGGCGTCTTCCTGTCCAATTCGATCTGTCGAAACTTTGACCGCAGTCCTTTGATCTGGCTCTCCATCCTCATGATATACTGAAAGTCCCTCTGCGTCCGCAGGTTCAGCACCTCGATTGACTGCGACATGTTCTGCACCTTTTGAAAAGAATCAAACAGCGCAGCATTGATTTTTCCGTCCACTGCGAGATTAAAATGTCCTCCATGTTCAGTTGTTCATCAGCCTGCCATGCTCTAACTTCCCAAGGAACAGATCAACATTTTGACCTCAACACAATTGTCTTTTAACCATCCATGTTTTAGCTGAAAAAAACTGTTACATGGCCTCTTTTTTGCTGTGTTTTCTCTATTTTTAAATACATATTCTACTTTGTGAGCTTTAATTAGAAACAGATTTCGTCTTTTTTAATGTCAAGAATAAACTATTGACTCTGCGAGGTTTGATAACACACGTCAGAGTAGATATTTGACATAGAAACATAACAGTGTCTCTCTCTGGTTTAACAAAAGCTCACTAGGTTTATGGGGCATATGAGCAAACAGAAATGTGGTCCTTTCTCTCTTCTCTTTTTGGCTGTAATTGTAAACAACCAACACTATTGGAGCACATCACCAGCAAAGTGGCTCAACACTCATACATTGTGTTCTGCATACTTTTCTGACTCTGGTAGAGGGATTCTGAAATGGCCTCATTGAAGCCCTAAGGCAGCTAAGTACATTAGTGGCAAAGGCCCCAGTGAATGACAGAGAACACCCTTTGGCATACAGCATTAAAATGTAGGCTAGAGCAATGTTTCCTTAGTTGGCATACACGGGACTCTGGTGCAATGCTATTTGTTTGTTTGGAGATAATGCATTAAATCACTAATGTCCGAAAAAAAAAAAAAAACTTTCTATGTAATTATATATTTCTGCTTTAGTTCACAATGTTCACTGGTGTATTCAGCGCTACCTTTGTGTAATCAAGTATAAAAATCCATACTTTTAACACAGGAAATAAAATTCATGGTCGTAGATGTGAAAAAATATGTTATAAAAACTCTTGATAGGCAGATTTTTTTGACATAAAATTGTGATCAAGAGCTTAAAGCCTGATATTCATGAAACCTTAGCTTTAGCCTTGAATTATTTGTTGCAAAAATAAAAATGGGAATGGAGAGCATTCTCATCTAATCATGCAGCAGTTCAGCTGATGTCATCCATGTAGCATATGCAGAAGTGGAGAACAGGGTTATGCACCTGGCTGGTGTAATCTCTCAAAGGATTAGGGCTACAAAGAAGCACAAATAACGATCATTGTGACATGTCTATATGAACATACTGATTGCTTACAGTAAATGTGTGTGTTTAGAGAATTTGTGTTTTGTCACATAAGCGGAAATGTGCGTGGCTGTGTGCACATACCTTCTCTAGGAGCTGACGGAGCTGTCTGCCTTTGGCATCTCTGGAGCACAGATTCTGTTCTGGTGCCACCACTGTGCAGACACAACGGCCATCTGCATCTTGAGCTGAGCTGTACACCTGCCACCCCTCCTTTGGCCTGATGGTCTGCATTCAGAAACGCAAAGCAGTCGTAAAAACACAACACTCTAATGGCAGACACACTAAATTGATTCAACACCGATGATATCCCTATCATCAAATTGAGGCACACAGCTGTTATGTTTTCTTGTTTTTTTCCACAAGGGTCATTCCTTCTTCTGCCCTATGCACCCAACTCTGTAACACCAACCAATTGCACTGACTTATAAAAGGTCTGGGCTTTGAAAGAATACGTTGCTTTTGCTTTAAGATATTCTTACGCAGAATGTGCTCTCTATTCTCCAACAGTAAATATTTTTTTCTGGCCTTGATGAATAACCCAATTGCAAAATTTTCTCTGTTTCTCCTCACTAGACTTAACTGAAAATCCTGCTGGGAGATGCAGATAAACTTGATTTGTGGGAGCATTTCCCACTCTTTATTACATTCAATATGCTCCACAGCACTAGAGTATAAAGCTTAAAGAACATACAGTTATGCATCATAAGCAAATGCAGCCTATTTAAATGGCAGCAGCCTTAACTAATGTCAGAGTTTACTAAGCAAAAGCTAGTTTGGCTGACAATATTGATCAAATAGCCGTGAAGTTCTAGAAAAGTTGATAGCCAAGAGTGGTATCAGTAGTTGAACAATACTGATGCTCATTGTCAGCATGGGAAATTAATACAAGCCTCCAGCCAAATACTGTCAACCTTTGACTGCGGAGGGTAAATTTGGCTGGACTACCAGCGTCTTTGGCAGACAACCAACCATTATTTAGATTTTGTTTTACATTCTAAAACTCATGTTGGCTGGAGAATACCATAAACTTTGGCATTTGCCAACCTTTTGGACTTGTGGGGAGAAAAGAGGAGCGCCCTGTTTCCATATAGTGCAAGCATCCTTTTCCGTTTCCTTTTCTCATTTATCCCTTCCATGTCAGTTTGAACAATTTAAAGAGTATTTGGAATCAGCCATGAAAGACCATGGCCGCTCTAAACAGGCAGAGACATCATGCCAACAAGAAAACTGAACCCTTTTCACTTACCGAAAGACTGCACTTGTTCTTAGTACTTTATCGTAGTAACACAGTAGGCAATACTGTATTACTGCCATAAAGTCCGGTGTTTTAAGAAAATGAAATGGCTGATCAATTGAGTTTGTAATTTACAATCAAGACGTTTGTGTGGTTATTTAGTCACTAATTTAGTCTTCAACACCTGAATCCTCTGCCACATCTTCTTTCCACTTTCTTGAAGTCATCTTGAAGTCAAAAAATAAAAAAAACTATCAATCTCCTGAGCTTTCATTCTTTCTCCCAGCAGAACTCTCTTATGTTGCCGTTATCAAATTGAAAAGAACGTTTTTTTTCAGGTATTATCAAAGCACTGCAGACACGGTTTCTGAGCAGTTTGTGATCTCGGAATTGAAGCGTATTCTATTGATGCCCTAATGCTGCGTTGGTCCTATATAAAAGCAATTAAAGTAGAAAATCATTGTCTTATCATGTGCCACCCTTGAACTCAATGTGCATTTCATAAAGAATCACACTACACTGAAAAGCAGCACTACAAAGAAGTGATGTTGCATTTGAATATCTGGAGGTAACTGTGGTGTTGTAGTGGTTGAAGAGATACCGGAGGTCTGCCTCTCCCTCATGGCATCATAGCTGAATGGAATAAAATGAGCAAAAAACAACCCCAGTTCTTTTTCGTAATTTGCTTTGAAAGGATCCTAAAAAGAATCCAGTTTCCCAACTCTGGTGACGTACATCCTTTACCCCTCTTCTTACTCTCATATTTCATCGTATTAAAATTAATCTGTAGCTCAGCCAAGCCAGATGCACACTCTAACTCTGCACAAAGAGTTTTTCTCTCATTAAATAATTCAGACAGCTGGTTCCTCTTTTATATTTGCCGTTAATTTCGAAGACCTCTATTCAGTTTTTAGGAATTCCGTAAACGTTTTCGATTTGTGCGGAAAAACGAGAAACATTAATCTGCGCGCCACTTTTAATCAAGGCAAGGTGATATCTGGTAGTGTGTGAGGACACTGTGCTGCAATCAAGACACTGGCACGGGGATTGTGCTCTGCATGGGAGGGATGAACCCACCATTGTCCAAATGGCTTGGTGATGTGCAAGCTGCTCTTCCTAATTTGTGATAATGTTACCAAATGCATTCCCATTTTGTAAAGCTCACACTGGAAGGGTCCGTTTTCACTATAAAACAACACATTTAGAAACACTGAATAAGGTAGCATGAAGAAGAAAACTACATAGAAATGAATGAAACATTTCAATTGAGAACAAGAGAGAGATATTATGTATTGAGATGTTTAGTGCAGCGCCTTCTGTCTGGGAGGGGATTTGGACATAATTCACAGCAGCAATAGGCTTTATTTATTTATTTTACAATGATTGAACTCTCCCTTAAAAGTGAGTTATATGCCTGGCAATAATCCAGGATCAATATCTGTGCTATGTGGTTGATGTAGGCAATAAACATGAGTGCTGTGAGGATGCATCTTCCTCTACCACCACTTTATTATTTCAGATGATTTTTCCAAACATTTTCGGCATGTTAGTGTCAATTCCTGCCAATGCTGGAGTATGTACAAGCTACAGTGACTATAGCAAAGACAAGCTGACCATGCCAAAATGCCTGGGAACTGAAAATGAACTGAACTGAACTGAAAATTCAACAACCATTGGGCAACGCTCCACTCAGACATCATCAATCAACTGAACTTTAAAACACGGACATAACGTGGCATGCTGTGCTCGTTTTGAAGTTTATTTTAAAAAAACAATGTGAAGGCAGTAAACTTACCACTGAAGGGCAGTATCCGAACAGCAGCAGGAACAGCAGCGGCTTCAGCACCACGGACAGCGACCACATTATTGTCGTCTGCAATATGTTTCCCTCCTCCACGTCCTCCGCGACGAGTACAACAATTCTACGCAAGTTCTTTGCCTGTAGGCACGCGCCACCTCGTCCACTACGCGCTGGTAAAACACACGGATTCCTGAGGAGGAGGGGGGCTCATCCATCCACCCGTCCCCGTTACGTATGCCATGTGGACAGCGGGGAGAAGCCTCGTCAATGCAAGAAGGGGAAAAAGTTTGTGGGCATGCAGTCTTCTTCACGGATATGACATCATCCAGCTGCCTCTCTCGAATTGTAATGAATCCCGCTCGTGGTGTGTGTGTGTGCGTGTGTGTGTGTGCGTGTGTGTGTGTGTGTGTGTGTGTGTGTGTGTGTGTGTGTGTGTTTGTGTGTGTATGAGATAGAGAAGAAACTACCAGCAGCTGTGCGGTGACAAAAGTTGCAGCTGGCAGTATTCACAAGAAAATAGGAGATAGAGCCGCGAAATCAGAGCTACTGCTGCGTTTTTGTGCCAGATTAATAACGCCCAGAGAGAGAGAGAGAGAGAGAGAGAGAGAGAGAGAGAGAGAGTAAGGGCGGGAGAGGAAACTATGACAGCAGCACGCAACATATTTTTGTGAACTATTTTAATGTTTTAGTGCAAATATAAAATTAAAGGTTCACTTCACCGAAATAGCCCCAAAACGTTTTCAAGCTTACTCTTATGGGTAGAAAAAAAGTAAATCAAGTAAACTTATTGAAAATCTAAAATACCAAATCAAAATATGAGATATAAGAAAATTAGTTTTACATAATAATCAATTGAAGTGTAACCCACAGAGCAAAAGCTGGAGCTCCTATTGGCTAGATGCAATGTGTTAACAACAGTCTGCCCATTCCACGGTTCACTTTTAGGCAGCAGGCTGCTTATACTTCTATCTTAAAATGAAATCAATCCTAAAATGGAAACTGCATGTTGAATTAGGATATCAATGAATTGTGAGATAGCATTTGACGAAGAGATACATAAATAAAGAAAAAGTTAAATTTAATACATGAATACCATTTTTAAATTATTTCATAATTTAAAGACAGAAATTCATTGGCTTTTTTAAAAACATGTCCCTTTAATTAAGTTCTTATAACTTTCTTTGACTAATCAGTAGGCTACATATTTATGCTTTATACATTATTTTGATGGCACAGACCTGGCTGTATACATGTATTACTTTAAACAAATCTCAAATTTGGCTTTGTATCTTATACCTACCAGTATTATTATTATTTTTTAATTTCTAACATTCCATCTATTTCTCTCTTGAGCATGAAAGTTAATTTCTTTATTCTGGAAACTATTTTTTAAATTAAAATTAAAATGTCATATATCTGGCCAAGCAAACACCTTTTTGTGGGCATTCTTTAGTGAAACTTTTTTTTTCTTCATGTTTTGGAAAAAAAGTGCTTCAGGGCAATATTGTTTGACAGTTATGTTTTTTCTCCTTTATGTTTTCTGTAGCAAATTAGAAAGTGGATTTCATAACACGGGGACAAAGTGTAGCAGTAAAACATCAGTATCCTATGTTTATATTCATGGAGATGAGTCTGTGAAAACATTTGCATTGAATTGACCAAGTAAAAAATAATCTTCATTATTATTATAAATATTGTGGTAAAATGGTTTAGGAATAGCAGATAGTTACCTTTTTCAAAAGGATAATTCTTTTGGTGACACATTACTGATGGGTAGAGAAAGATTTAATCTATCTTTAATGTATGCATGGAGCATTCTTCAACTAAAGAGCTTTTGACTTGAGCTCGAGCCATGGCTTCTATCGGATTGCCATTGCCATTCAGACCTTCCCCTAGAGGATGTGCTTACAGGCCGCAGTAAGAGCATGATCTTTACTGCAGGAGTCACCTTCATCCTGGTGGGAAGCCTTTCACTTTGGTATGTCAATCAGTTCCCGTTTCAATTCCCGTTTTCTAAGGAAAGGGGAGAGATTATTAATTTTGTCTTTGTTTAGACACGGGAAAGGCATCGAAGGAGACAGCAGGATGCAAAGTTCTGTCAGGACAGGGGCAGACAAGCGGGATTGATTGATTGGTCATCTGTTCAGCCTTCTCTGGGCATGTCAGCCAATGCTGTTCCAAATAGTGACCTGAATGGTTGGGGTGTCTCCAGACCACTCCAGTCAGTAGCAGGTGTCAGGACTTATAGAAATGGTGGACCCAAAAATGGAGAGATGACAGGGCAGTGTAACGTTAAGATTTAATAAATTAAAAAAAGGTTACAACAAAAAGAGTTCTGAAGTAAGCAGGCAGAAATAGTTCTAAAAACGTGACCACGAATCACAATGGACTGGAACACTGAGACAAATACACACACACATACAATGATCTGACAACAGATAAAGACAACACAGAGACTAAGACTACTAACATTGTGCAACACTGTCAGTTTTCAGGAAAGTGTTCAATAAGTTTACACGTATCTGTGTGTGTATATATATATATATACACGCCGTCAATGCTGTCAACAGCATGCCAAACCTCTAGGTGGCAGTGTAACGAGATGCTCAAGCCCACGTTAGCTAATCAGAAGCCTGAAAATAGCAACAGAAACAAATCACTTCCCCTCTCTTCTGTTCCTCACTTCCTTGGCTGCCTTGTCTCAATTTACATGCAAACGTGCAAATGAAGATTTCAAAAATCTAAAGACTCATTTTCAGAGGCAAATTCTCCATTTGCGTGTAAACAAAGGGCACAAATGAAGGGAATTTTCTCTGTTTTTTGAGTCCGTTGAACCAGTGTATTGATACAAAATGCAAGGTCACACAATAAATGCTGAGATCCTATGTTCCAATACTGGATGACAACAACACTCCCCAGGCTGATTACGCTTCTAGTGCATCACTGTCTGTGTAGAAAATAAAGTCAGACCACATGTCAGACATAGACTCTTCAGAGTATGGTTAAAACAATTAATTGGACCAATAACCGTGTATGTGTAAACAGGGCCTTAATACGCAAGGTGACAATGGTGAAACAAGGTACAGGTGACACCCATCAGGGTGGGGCAGACAATCGCAAAGGCAGGATAATATAAGGCTGGAAGAAAAACAACACATGAGAAAGCACTACAAAATAAAATAGGAAACTGAAGCATACAACATACACAAGGATGAAAAGAGGGTAAAAACACAACAGAGAACACAAGAGACAGTGAACAACAAGGGAACAGGGAATAAATATACACAACAAAACAGGAAAACTATGAAAGAAAATCGCAACCATGACAGCAGGTTGGACTTAGGTAATGGGTTGGGCAATGAAGCACAGTACTGTTGGAGTATTTCCCAGTGAAACTGTTTGAACAGGGAATACTTGAGCTCAAGAAGTGTCTTTGACAGGAGAAGGAGACAGAAGTTTCTTGGCACACTTGAACAAAGGGTTTTTCATAAGCCATGACCTGCATTCCTGATGAGATTCTCTCCAGCAATAACAGTCACTGCTGCTTGCTTTGTAGCTCAATCCAGCTCAAATTGGTTATGACATATGATGAGCCCTGGGTATCTTTCGCAGTTCAAATACACTTTCAAAATTGCCACAAAGAATGTATTTACTGAAGTAGCGGAAAAAAAATCAATAGACAAGTGAAAAATGTTAATGCTGTAAACAGTAGATTTGTTGCGTCTGCAGAAATTTAAGAAAATATCAACAGAGAGAACGAGCAATTATCTTGCTACAAAAGACACTCTATTCAATACAGGCGGTTTATGGTGTTTGTCTCCAAATAGCTGAAAATTGCATGGTGCTGGCTATTTTAAACAAGTCCTCTTCCCTTATCTAGGAAAATGTGTACTTGTTCATTTTGCTTGTTTGCTTCAGTTAAAACGTTTTACGCCCAATATCTCTCTAGTACAGTAGACGTTTTCTACTCTCGGTCACTAAGCAGTTCTGCTTAAGCTGTTGAATGGTAGATGTCTTGCTAAAGAGCAGCTTGATGTCAGTTAGCTTCCTAGACTTTGGCCCCATCTGTCCAGGTATTTTAACCAACAGTGTCCATTGTATGATTTGCAGTGTTAGTAAACAGTAAAGGGTTTTAAGGATAAAGTGTGTTGCGTGTAGTGATGGAGAAGTGCTCAAATAATTTACTTAAGTAACACTAACAAATGTACACATGTTTTTTTTACTCTATACTTGTAATTTTAATGCCCATAAATTGACTTTAATGGACCAAAACGAACCCAGATGTACCATTACAGTCAGTTATTGGACTAGATAGACAACCTTTTCAATTAGCCGCAATACTATGCTATTTAACTAAGCCAGGTACGCACATCTTCTAGCTAATGTCGATTAACATTAGCTAGCTAGTTCATTTAGGTACCAACAGGTTCACATATTTAAGTCAGCTATTGACTCTGAAATAAGCCATATGTAAATTGACATTTTCTTAAGAAAGGCCTTAATTATTGGTATTAGGTGAGATTAATTAAAAACACTTTACAATAATAAAAAGAAAATGTTTGGTGAGTTGGCTCAGTTAATCTTTTGTTCTGTTGTTTGTGGTTTTGTGTATAGGCTTCTTCTGGTGTTTCTTCTGATTGTAAAACCACCCATGGTGAACCAGAGACTCGGAATTGTCCATTGACTTAATGTGATTGTCTGTCTCTCCTTGTTAGTCTTAAGACAGAGTGGAAACTTTTTAGGGTGCTTTCTTGTCCTCTGGCTTTGTTCATGCTGTGGCATGGTTCAGCCCTTGATGATCCTTAGAAGTACTAAATGGGTAGAGAAAATATGTAAGAATAGAAGAATAAGATGTGTAAGAGAATGAGAAGATTTAACAGTTCCATCTAACCGTTACATGAAAACTGCCTCTCATCAGATGTGACTGAAGCCCATGGCAGCCCTGGAATTTTGACAGAATAATTTAGGTATGTTGACCAAAGTTGTCATAACAGATCAGCTGGGACTAGCTTTAGGCAAGAGTTTGGAGTAGATACATTTAGAGGAAGCAAGCTGCCCCTTACCCTAGCAAATATCTTCTCATTAGACGGCAGCCTTATTTCCCTTTCCTTGTGTTGATTCTGCAGCCATTTTGACCAGCAAAACATGTTGTTATTCCTGCAAAGATGAAAAACAGGTGGCCCTGTATTAATTTAAAGAATGATGACAAGCCAACAGCCCAAACAAATTTGTCAAGCACACAAACTTAGCAATTACTCATCACCATGTGTGCTTCCACTGACCAAAACATTATGACAACATTCAGGTTTATGAAGTGCAAACAGAAATCTATAATAGAATAATTGACACAGCAAAATGAAAGCCAAAAATAAAAAAAGACTTCATGCCAGTTAAATACGCCAGTTTTTCTATATAGGTTAAAACACAGCTGAAACTTGGATAACAACGCTGTGTTAGAAGTTTGTTTATGTGAGTTTTTTAGTTTGCAACGACAATTAAAAAAGATTGAAATGTTTTTCACGACCAATATGTTGAGCCCAATAGCTATTGTAACGCTGTGCTGTGTGCCAGCTACAACCAAGGTCTATTGAATCAAAGAAAGGACGCGAATGATGCATAAACAAACAAATTTATAATTTTAATTTTTGTATGTTTGTGACTGTGACTGTGCCTCAAAATCACTTTCTTTGAAAATGATTTTGTTCGGACAATTGACAAAATTTGTGTTGAAAACCATAATCACATGCAGCTGGAAAGAGAAAGTATGCTTTGTCTAATTTTGAAGTGTTTTCCTACCAAATACAAGTAAATTAATGTAGAGATAATGTTACACATCACATTGCATTCACCATCACTACAGGTAGTCAGAAACAAACTGTTTTTTATGTGACAGAAAATCCTCTATTTTGTAAAATCCATGGTTTGCATTCTTCATTATTATGAACCCAATCTGTTACTTCATCCTCACCCTTGCTAAAATGACAAACACCCTGGGAGAAAAGATAATTATGGTCATTTGCTGTAGATGCTTCAGCAGCATTACAGTGAGCTATAGTTAATTTGTATGTAGTAAACTACACTTCATGTGATACCAGAAAATCAACCCATTTGACTGTGAAGAATTGGAATTAAGATACCCAATACCATCTCAAATGTATGTCTGTATGTGTATAAGTGAACTCTTTGGAATGACCCGGCATGTTGTTTTATATACATATCATTTGATTGGCGCTATATCTGTGCTAAAAATGTTAATGTAAATCCTAAATGTTAATGTTAATGAAAACGTAAATGTTGACAAACCACTAACAGAATATATGCATGTAACAGTATAATAATTGGGATAAAAAAGGAGCATTTTTGAGGCAAGGGTACTAAAATCCAAGTAATTGTTTTACTCTACTCTGAAGATTCTCTGTCTGACATGTGGTCAGACTTAATTTTCTACACAGACAGTGATGCACTAGAAGCATAATCAGCCTGGGGAGTGTTGTTGTCATCCAGTATTGGAACATAGGATCTCAGCATTTATTGTGCGACCTTGCATTTTGTACCGATACACTGGTTTAACGGACTCAATTATCTATAAATATCGAATAATCTGTAAGTGAATGCAAACAATTGCAGTGTGCATTTGGCAAAGCACCAAACATTTATTTCATTTGTACATAAGTTGTAAACATACTGTAATTACACAGGTTTGAAAGGGGCTCCGAAGTCTATGCTATCATAGCTTTAAGCTAAAGAGGTGGAGATGCAAACAGATCATGATCAAAGTCAAATTTGATTCAGAAAAAGAAAGTGAAAGAGATCACAGCACCTGGGCTCAGCAGATTTAATCACATGAACGCAGACACTTAGAGCCACTAATCCTCTGAATGGCGAAGGAAGGTGATATGTATAGGCAGCGCAGGATCACAAAAAGAACATTAATCGTTGCACTCAAATAGCCAACAATCCAATAAAGACATTTTTCAGAATCCAGTTTTAATATTTTTGAAGGAACAATTCAAGGCACATGAAACATTTTGTTCATTACAAATAAGAAAATTGACAAGGCTTTTGGACACTTTTGGACCAATTTAACCCCATAAAACAAAATTGTAAGTTAGCACCCACAAATCATGTTTGAACTTGATTGTGTTATCAATATGTAAACATGGTTGAAGAGCCAAATTTGTCCACATATTTTAAAAGAAACTGATGTACAGTATAACATCTGGGTGAATAAGGTTTGGAAGAATAAGCCCTTTCTTACAATATTTATATTACTATCTCATTTTATCATGGCTTTATATCCTGATGGGCATAACAACTGGTGTGTCATGAAAAAAGACAAAATGCTTTAAGGGTTGTGTTTTATGTTCCAGTTGTGTTAGCGCTCATAAAAATCAAATACTGAAATTTATATTATTTACAAAATGATTAATTTGTACTTTACAAATTGGAATGTTTTCAAAAGATATTTTATTAGCAAATTTGATTTCAACACACATCAAATATATTCATTAGATTTTTTTCTATATTGTTTACCAAATACTTATTTAAACTTAAGAGCTGGGGCACATGCAAGATTTTAGGGTGGATTCAGAAAGGCACAATATTGTACACAATAATAATAATAATAATTACAGTTTTATCAAAGAGCACTTTTGTAGCACCTTGAGTGTTTTGTGATTCTGCACAAAAGCACCACTGTGGTTTTATTCAGAGCAGCACCTGGAGCATCCAGAGAGGGAGGATGGGGTTTGGGGTGAGTGGATCCTCTCTCTGTTGCCAAAGGTGCGCCACTGTCCGCCACGGCATTAAATGTCCTTTTCCTGATGTCACTCCCATTACAACATGTAAGTTAAAGTCATGTGATTCTGGCCCCACAAGGGCGAGGAGTAGTTTTCCCCTGGTATGCGCTTTCATGACAGGGCCTAGGGGCACTCTTCTTCTCCGGGCTTGAGTGGATCTTCTCGGGCAACAAAAGAAAACACAGGTTTTTTTGCTTCGCAGGGAGAGAAGGTAAAGGTTGTCGGATCTCAGCATGTGGGCGTTAATATGTACCCTTTGACCCTGTCCTTCAGCGGGGAGTAGGGGTGTGTCTAGCCAAGGAAGCAGACGGGGCCCACCTCAAAGCCAAACCTCTGGTTGGATTCCCCAAAGTCATTCAGCATGACGTCAATGATGGGCAACTGGTCGATGCGGGGAGTGTTGATCTCCATCACAGTCTTTGAATAGCCCTGCTTCAGCTGTGAACACAAAGGAGAGACAGTTATGCAGTTAGTGGTGCCTTATGGTTCACAAAATCTTTTAGGAGCCTTTTATAATTATCATTCAAAAAAACGATTTTTCTCTGATGAAAAAAATACAGTGGTCAAGATTTGCTACTTTTCTCTCCTTTTAGATGATTACAATTTCAATATTACTTTTTTTAAGTTGATCGAAAAACAATGATGAAGTTACCTGGGGATCTCTTTCTAACATTTTACAAACTAAAAATAATTCAAAGAAGGTATCTTACATCTGTTATGTGAGTGTAAGAAAAAGTCAGTACAGTAACTGCTGTAAAATCAACAAAAACTACATACCCTAGGCATTATAGGGCTGCAGGTATTGATTATTTTATTAGTGATTCATTTCCCCAATTTATTCCTGATTAATCAATTTGATTATGAAATAGAAAATAGAAAATAAAAAAACACCCATCAGTTTCCCAAAGCCTGAAGTAAAGCCACATTGCTTGTCTTGTCAGACCAACATTAAAAAACCAAAAGATATTCCATTTAATATAATGAAAAACCAACAATGAAATCCATTAAATGTACTAATTTGAGAAACTGGAACCAGTGAATGTTTAGCATTTTTTGGTAAAGAAATTCAACAATTAATCGATCATCAAAAAAGGTTGTGGATCGACTAATTGGTTAATCATCTAATCAGTTCAACCATACCTTCACATTTTATTACAAACCATTAAATATTGTAAACAGTGCATACAAAGAGGACTGACATGTTTTCTTAACCAATATCAGATTCAACACAGATGCTTCTGGTCTGTAGCTGTATAACAATGTTGTATGACATGTTTCTACAACAGTCTACATATTTGTGAGGATTAGGGGGATTCCGTGGGATTTAGGAAAAGTTTAATTGCAAACTGAAAGTTAGAAAATGAGTGTTTACCGAGCAGCTGTCCATCAGCGGCTTGATGAAGGGATTATTGTCGTAAGACATCTCCTCATCGTTGGAGCCCAGGAAGCGCAGCGCCTTGTCGTAGTTGTCAGCCTTGGCGTCGTACCAGGCCACGGACTGATGGCAAATGTAGGTGAAGTTCTGCCGTGCTGAGGAGCTCAGCAGCTTCAGGAAGGTAATCTGCACTGTGTTGATGGTGTTTTCTGTCATGTCAACGTAGCTCAACTGGGGACAGAGAGATGGAGAGAAGGAAAAATAACGATATGGAATAAAAGGGGAGAAGAAGGATCAGAATAGCTTAATAAAAGGATGGAGGGAGATGTATTACAGAGGAAGGTAGAGTAGGAAGAGAGAGATTGGTGTGAAAGAGTTGCCATAAATGAGGCAAAGTGACAAAGCTGCAAAATAGAAAAACTGATCTAAAAAGGATGTGAACGTCCACGGGGAGGTAATAGAAAAGAAAATAACCAAAGAAAAAGTCATGTGGTTGGACTCACAATTTTGCCACGTTTAAATTCACTGAACCATGAACCTGGAGACTCCTTGGGCCAGTTGGATATTCTTACCTATAATGAAAAACAACAACAAAATAAAGTGAATGACAATAGGAGAACTTTAAAAAATGACACTATTGCAGTAGCTGTACACAGATCTTAACTAAACAGCTTTAATTAGCTCATTTGTTTTCCATAAAACACCATTTAATTCAGGTCTGATACTGTATTTGAAAGATGTTAACATCTGTCTGTTACTCACTCCTGCGGATTTCTTATCAGGAAAGATGCACGTTTCTCCGCCTGCTGTGAAGTTACAAAACACTTTGATGGAATCTCCTATGCAGCCCTGGTTTGGATCAATCCAGTATTCACCTGAAAGAGAAACACAGCCATCACACAGAGCCAAGGAAGGGACAATAAGCACAGATTTAGCTTCCTAGAAAGTAAATACTAATGCTATTATTTAGCGTTTTTTATCAACGGAGCTTAACTGTCTCAGAATACACGGATGTAGTATGCAGTGTTGGGAATAACGCATTACAAAAGTAACGCAATCACGGTAGTGTATTCCTTTTTGCTGTAATGCAGTTTGCATGTTAGGTTTCTAGTTGTTGTTGTTTGTTCTTTCCAAAAGTGTAGCTTTGGTTTAGAGCTGCAGCATTTTATAAATTGATTAACTGTTTAAGTAATAAGATCCTGGTTTTAGAATGTGAGAACTATCTTCTTCTATTTGTCTTACATTATAATAAGTTGAATATTGGGGGGATTTCAACTGCTGGTTGAACATGATGATGTCACCTTCTAGTCTCGGATGTTGTAAAGGGAACTTTAAAAAAACATTTTCCTGATGTTTTATAGATCCAACTATTTATTGATTAATTGAGAAAATAATCAGCAGATTAATAGACAATGTAAATAACTGTTAGTTGCAACCCTACTTTTATTTCAAAAGACAAAATATGACTTTTTAGATGACGGTTAAGAGAATATTAAATGTAAATAAAGCAAATTATATATTTGCTTCAGTAGTGCCTGCAGTCTTCCTTTCATACAGCTCAACAACCTCTAGAATTAAGTAAACTGAGAGGCAAAAGCCAGGCACTAAAATTACATAAACATTTCTTGCTGCTGCTTTTAAATGTGACTCAGATGAATAGGACAATCTTTTTTACCTCCTCTCTCTCGTCAGGGATTTGGCAGCTAGACAGTAAGAGGACCCTGTCTTTTTTTAACAGAACTGAAACTCCAAATGTAAATAGAATAGAATAGGCAAGAACACATGTTGTGTATGACCTATACTGTATGTTTACTGTTTGCAACAACTGCAACTGTAGACCAAATTCTTCTATTGATTGTGTCATTGGTTAATACTAATCTAGTCTTGTTTTGCCAGACCTTCTTAGACAGCGCTGTGGCGGAGGGTCTGGCTAGTCCACACATAATTAGTAGTTGGTACAAAAATGTGCTCTGGTTTTGGTTTATTTCTTTAACCATTCAAAATTGTCATGGGTTACGCTAAGCACCGGGCAGAGCCACGGTGGTGGAAAATGTGTACATTCAACAGTTATTTTAGTTGTGCAACAAAAAACTCAGATTGGACAGTCCAGCCAGTCTAGCTAGCTGTCTGGATTTACCCTGCAAAGATCTGAGGAGCAGTTAACCTCATAAATCGACCGCAGTGTAAAATTACAACACAAAGAAAGCAGAAGGTAAAGGAACAACTGGCCTAAAAAGTGAAATCCAGAAGAATATCCGTCGGCAACAGAGCAATACCGGAAATGGAAGGTTGTGGATATAGACTACTACTAATATGAACCCCGTCACCACCCTACCATCTGGGTAGTCAGGCTGGCTGAGGTGCAGGTCGTTGCAGGTCCTGGCAGGATTGTCTTGGGTGCCCATGGGGAACTTCATGCGCTCAATGTCCTGTTTGAGGTTGTTGAGGGAGCCAAAGACATCCTCCATTCCCTCCATACCGAGGCCATCTACGCTGTAGTCTGCCAAGGCTCTGTCTTCCTGCTTCTCAGCTAGCCGTCTGGTCCTTTTGGAAGCATGCTGGATGGGCAGTGGCTGGATGATGTCACCGGGTGGACCCTGCAACACAGAGGTTAAGGTCAAGCACATTATTGCTATTGAGAGATATTTATCAAGGGATGTTTTCCAAAGTGTACACAGCCTTGGTCAAATCCAGCGTAGAAGAATCTAGAATCTGGTCAGTGCTCAGTCTGCATCCAATGATTATTTTAGGTGTTGTTTAATCTGCCAGTTATTTACACAACAATTTGTTTTCTCCGAAAACAAAAAATTAAAAACAGGCTTTAAAATTTCCCACAGCCCAAGGTATCATCTTTGATCTAAAATGTCTTCAGACTAAAACCCAAAGACATTTAGTTTACATAATTATAAAGCAGAAAGAGGTGGCACGTTCTCATATTCAAGAAGCTGGAACCAGCAAATGTTAAAAAAGAAAGAAAGAAAAAGACTGAAATGATTTATCAATAAACAAAACAGCTGCATTGTTTTATGACTAACCGATTAATTGTTTTAACTCTAGTGAGCACAGCATTTAATCAAAATGCTATAGGTCATGCACATTTAGAGCATTCTTAGAGTAAGATGTGTCTAACAATTATGCTTGGGTAAAACTTAATGATAATGAACTTACAGGTGGTCCAGGTGGTCCAATCAGTCCAGTGTCTCCCTTCTGACCTGCTGAACCCTGAAAAGACAAAGTACCGTTGATATGATGGAAACACATAAATGGCAATGAACGGGATCAAAACACGGTTAAAAAATAAAACACAACTTACGGTTGATCCCTTGGAACCTTTCTGTCCAAGAGGGCCCTGTTCAAAAGAAAATTAAGAAAAAGGAAAATAAAGAGATGAACAACCGCCATGATGTTACAAAGTGGAAAAATATTTTGGTCAATAACAAAATGGAACTTACAGAAAGGCCAGGGGGACCAGGAGGGCCAAGAGGACCTTGGGGACCACTAACACCCTTTTAAGAGATAACAGATCAGTCAGAATGCAATTAATAGATGTCTCATTTAAAATACTGGATTGATGGATCTTGTCCAAATGCAAATGCATGCAAATGCCTGCAAATGCCTGCAAATGCCTGCAAATGCCTGCAAATGCATGCAAAATCAAAAAACGACAGATTGAATACAAAAGAGGTTTTACTGCTATGCATTACATCAGAACAAACTCTTGACACATGTAAAACAAACTTAGTTTATGTTAAAATTATCTCAAATTAAAATTAAAATTAAAAAGATTTTACTAAATGTCAATGAACAAACAACACCCAGCCCTAATTACTGTAATATGTCTTCATATCTGTAATAACATACTGTAACTTAGTGATCTTTTAATTTTGCGATTTTAACCTCTAAGTCTAAAGTAGGTCACATTTTTTAAAATACGTTCACATGCAGCGCTATGACTTTATGAGATTAACAACCAGTGGAGACAATGGAGAGTGTATTTTAATAAAGCATACTCCGCCTAACACTTACAGCATCACCCTTGCCACCTGCAGTACCCTGAGGTCCAGGCAATCCTCTGTCTCCCTTCTCTCCAGACTCACCAGGAGGACCAATCAGACCGATAAGACCTGGATGACCCTGGCGCAGGCAGGGAAGAAAAATAAAGAACAAAAAGTGAGACAAAATTTAGAGAGTAAAACGTTATTTGTACCAATTATGCATTAGACAAAAAGTAATTTTTATATCTACTAAAGTTTAATTTCTGCTCATTCATCATCTGCAGAAAATCTAAACCGTTTTTCAAAGTGAAAGTTTATGCAAAGTTTATGTCTGGCCACACAACATCAGTACAGTCTTGTTTCTGCCTATAAATAATTAGTGTGTTTATAAGGGCGGTCAGATTTAACAATGGTAAAAGGCGCCTGCTGCTAGGCAGAGTTACTGTTATCTGAGTCTGACTACTGCATGCTGGCATATAATCAATGACCATCCCAGCGACAATATTATTGGACTCCTACATATTCATTCACTGCATTAGATCACTGCATTAGATCACTGTGTGACGGCGCAGAGCAGAGGCATTTCTTCATCCTTACTGGGAGAGACTGAACAAAGAGATACAGGCAATAGGCCCAGATGTTTGCTTACTTTGGAAGCTTCCGATAAGGCTCATAAGCAGATATGAGAAATCCACAATAAAGCAATTTGAGATTAGCATCGTAATAATGTCTTACCTTCTCTCCCTTCCCTCCAGAGTCACCTTTCATACCAAGAAGTCCAGGGGGTCCCTGTGGAGGGAAATAATCAGTTTGTGAAGCATTACTGACAGCAAAATGAATACACATTACTTTACAGTGGCAGCCGTCGCAGATCTCTGCATTCATGGCGACCATTCTCAAATTTAATGCTGTAAGTAATACTTCAGGGGAGCACCTAAGGACTATATTCTTGATTAACTGATTAATGATTTTGTCCATAAAATACCAATTTCATAGTATAAAAAAAGCCCTGTATAATTTCCTACATGTCAAGGTGACGCCTTAAAATGTAAGGTTTTATCTGACCAACAGTCCAAAAATGCAAATTCTTACATTTAAGAGACCGGAACCAGGAAATGTTTAGCATTTTTCTTTTCATGATGACTAAAATGACTTCATTTTCTGTCCTATCAACTAATCATTTAATTGTTACAGCATTATAACACTGTATTGTTATCACCAAAACCTGGTATATTGAACCATAAAAAACTTTTTCAGATGACCATTGTCCTTTATTTGGCTAAAAGCATGCAAACTTTTAAACAAGGAGTGGGCAAACAGTACTGTAGTGTCCCATGTTTTGACTGAACAATAACTACAACTCCTGTTTTATTGAGCAGGTGGGAGAACATATCTTACCATAGGTCCTGGAGGGCCATCTTGACCAGAAGCACCAGGCAGTCCTTGCTCACCCTGAAAATAAAGACATAATAATTACAGTATTTGGCAAATAACATGAGAATAATCTAAATACTAGTTATTATAGTTACTAAACTGTATTTTAAGAATCAATACATGTCCAAAAGGTACCCATGATATTAAAATTGTAGTTTTAATACAAGATTAACTTTCAATCATCTGATTTATTCCATTTATTAAATTCCGAGATGTAGCATTTCAATCAGAATATCATGTGAAACCTGTGGCAAAAAAATTACAGATTTTTCTGAGCAAAATGTACTTACAACAGGGCCAGGGATTCCACGCAGTCCCTCGGGACCAGCCTTTCCAGCAGACCCCTGAGGTCCCACAGGTCCAGTTTTCCCAACAGGGCCCTCAGCTCCAGCTTCACCCTGTAAAACATCACAACTAAATATCAAGTACTCCTTTTCACTGTCTCCGGCACATACATGTCTGGGTGCTTAAAGGTAGTGTTTGCAGTTTTTTTGTGAACAAAGAGCAACAAAATTACATTCTGTGTTTCTAACTAAAACACAATGTCATTTTGTTTATCCTTGAGTCTTGCGAATGAGAATGCATTTTTTTCCTTACAAAAGCTGATCTTTTTGACATTGTGTTCATATATAAGTGTGTCCTTATGAAGCAGACATAAACAAAAGCAGGACTCACTCTTAAAAACATTGCTCCACAGGGATACTGGTGCTCAAAATCTCCACATGGTATCCTTAAACCTCTATCCCACTTGATAATTAAAGCAATCATAGATCCAGAAGTCACACTGTCCAATATTATGCAATGTGTTCCCTCCACTAAACAGATTGGAATGTATCGAGGATTTGCGACATTCAAACAGATAAAATGTTACCAGCTTTCGTCTGTTGTCTCTGAGTTTTTATGTGTTGAAGTTTCCGAGATGTCACATTAACTAGGATGATAGGAGGAGGGGATTAAATGTCTCTGACAACCAATTAGGCCTTTGTTTGACACTTAAGGATCAACATGCAGGCTTTGCCTTGTCTCCATCAAATCAACTGTAATCCTTTATCTGAAAGTGGATAGAATGTGTACTCTGTATATTTGTGTGTGTGTGTGTGTGTGTGTGTGTGTGTTTGTGTTTGTGTGTGTGTGATGGAGAACAACAAAGAAGAAACGAAAGAGTGAGGATATGTTTGAGATTTGTCAGGTTTTCTATCTGTGCTTCCCTTCAGGCCGACTGATTTGGAGAATAACAATTTCTTTAAGGCGTACAAAGATTCTACCTATTTGATGGTCATCAACTGTGCAAGCGCTAGCATGTTTAACAAAGTAATCAAATCCGCTGATAGCCTCGAGAAACCCCACTGCTTCTTTGCTTTTTTAAACCTACAGGATCCGAGGTGAACACATAAATGTACACCAGAGCAGGATATTACAGGAACTGGTTTAGATAAGTGTTACTTTGCCCTTGATATCATTACAGACATTTCGTTTCATGTTTGTATTAATTGCCTTTTAGGCAGCAAAGTCTGGCAGGCATTTATGGAAGCAAAGACAGGCGATTCAGATTCCAAAGCTGTTTTTCTATGCACGGATCCCCGCTTTGTTTATCTTGTGCATGCACTCGACACACAGTCCTACTAACGGTGTCCCACTGCACCACTAATATACAAGTGGTGGTAACACACACAAGATATGGAGTAATACACCAGCAAAGGTTGAGAAGAAAAACCTGCAAGCTGCTAAACATGGATGTACACAATGGTGTGTTGTATGAGGGTGGCAACGCACTTGTTTAACCTCAAGGATACACACGATGCAATACTGAATGTAAACGTAACTTTAGTTTGTTTAAAGACTTCAAAGGGCTCCTTTAATACCAAATTGTGACATTTTACCACTAATATAATATTAATACTAATATTTTTATTGATAACACCTTATTCAAAGTGTTTAATTTCTTAGGAAGTTTCCTGGAAATAACACTAATTACTGGAAAATCTTTATTTAAACCCATGTAAATATTGATTCATTAATTGAAAGTGATTCTCCATACAGTGTAGTAATGACGTGCTCCCTGTAGACAAATTTCACATTTTGGCATATTCAGCGGCCCTGCTCTACACTGGCTCAAGGTTTGCTACCAAATTATTAGAGTTAATTAAGTAATTGGATTTGCAACAGTTTAACACTTGTTCTATTGTCTCTATATTACTATATTACACAGTTCTTTACAAGAAATATAATAATTATTAGAAAAATATGGACCTGTAAAATAAATAAATTATAATTTTTATTTATATATTATTATTAAATAATTATTTGAATTTGAAATATAATCTAATGTGAAGTTTTGTTATTTCAAAAGATGTTTATAAATTGATATAGAAAATTATAGTCTGGTGTTTCCAGTCAATCATCTGAACTTTCCTTTCTTGGATCACGTGACTGACAGCAAATTAAATCAGACCTTTGTCCTATCAGGTCTTAATTTAATTTGATTGATTATCCAGGTTAGTGTCTGAATTTCACCAATCCAATTTGATCATTTTGACTTGATCAATTGAATTTGAGCTTCTTATAATAAAACATATAATATAGCAGTTTGACACTTTGTGAACCTGTGAACATATACTGTAGACATGAATTGAGATAGATGGCTTTTAAAGTAAATTCAGTGGTGTTTAAATTTAAATTTTAAATATTCAGTAGCGATAACATTTCACAAATAGGTATTCAGTTGCTTATAAGATTCAAATTAAGGCCTTCATTTGCTTCCGTACAATTATCCAACCCTGATCCCAGAAAGAACAAGATCTACAATACTATTAGGTGATTGTTGTGTGTAAAAGTAAAGATAATGTCAGATGGTTAGAAACTTACCTTGGATCCCTTTTCTCCTTGTCTGCCCTCCTGACCTGCTGGTCCAACAGTTCCCTGAGGAAAACAACAACAAAATGCAATTTGTTTTCACATGAATAATTCATATATACCATTGTAATTAAAGAAACTACCTTAATAACTGTTCTCCCTCATGTCAAAACCTTTTGCATAAATATATTAAAAATAACACAAAATAGGTCAATATTCTCTAAAAGCGAGTTCTTCAACATATGCTGACCAGCAGTAGTTTCATGTTCATACTAATTGTTCAGCTGATGCATCCTCTGACCTTGAATCTTTTTTCGAAGAGAGAGAGTTTTCCAGGTCCAGGCAACATCAGTGCAAGCAAATTGCCCTACATTCCAAACATACTGAGCTAAAAGCACATCAGCATTTTCTCCAAACAGCCTCTGGTCAAAACCTTGTACGTAAGTGGGCTGTCATTTGCCATTAGGAACCATAATCAAATAGACCAAACAAAAGCCATCGGTCTTCAATGTAGGTTATGAGCCCTGGCAACTGTGTATGTGCATTTGTGTGTGTGTGTGTGTGTGTGTGTGTGTGTGTGTGTGTGTGTGTGTCTGTGTGTGTGTGTGTGCTAATGTAGACAAGAAGACGCATGCATCAATGAGCACCAAACCTGAGTCAATTTCTTAGAGATATTGGGAAAGAGATCTCGAATTACCTTGGGGAAAAAATAATTTTGCCAAGTCCATTTATATGGACATGGAGCTGGGGTCTAATTTGTTCTGTAGTCTCTGTCACCTGTATGGTATCCCTCGGAATGCAAATTGTGGGTCTAAAAAGTGTTTACCATACCTACTTTTTAAAACGTCCAAGCCTGCATTTTAATTGCAGGAAAACAAATAAACAAGTGTGTCTGATGCTAAACAAAGAACAATTTTGGCAGTGAAGTACCACAAAAAATGGCACGAAAATGGCAATGTAGATTAGTGCAATACATGGCTTCATTCCTTTTTTAGTCGTGGAAGAAGTATTCAGATCCTCTACTAGTATACGAATATCAGTAAGTACAATGTACTTAAAGTCTTAAAAGTGCTTGTTCCCCAGCAAAATGACCCCCGTGAATGATATACTGTAATATCATACTGATGCATCAAAGTAGCCTTTTACTGTTGGAGTTGGTCAAGGCAGAGCAAGTTTTATTAACATTGTTTACAGTAGGTAGGTTAGTCCAGTGACTGCTAATCTAGTTGGGACCTTCCAGTGGGCACAAATCTGATTGGTTTTGAGATTATTAATTAATAAACAAACTTGTATTCCTTTATTTTTTCCTTTAAGTGTTGCGTTTTTGTAAAAACACTGGATAGCTTTAACTTGTATGAAACGCAAACAGTTATTTCAGTGAAACCATCTGAACAACTAGATATCTAAAAACAAAACAGGAAGTCCCGAGTAAACATTGTTTTTGTAAATGGTCACAAACCAAAAAGGTTAGGAACCACTGGCTTAATCTTTAGCAATTTATTTAGTAATCTAAATGAGGTAATAATGTTTTATAATGTAAAACCTTAGTCTGAATGTGGCCAGGTTAGCTCAGATGGTAGAGCAGGCGCACATATATAAAGGTTTACGCCTTGATGCAGCGGCCGTGGGTTTGACACCGACCTGCGGCCTTTCATGTCTTCATCTGGCCTGTGAAAATAATGGCCTAAAAATGCCCCCCAAAAAAACTCTAAAAAAAAAAAAAAATCTTTGTCTGAAAAGTAACGAATAACTATAGCTGTCAAATAAATGGTAGGGGGTCAAAAGTACAACATTTCCTTCTGAAATGTAGTGCAGAAGAGATTAGAAAGTAGCAAAAAATGGGAGTAAAATACACAGACCTCAAATATGTACAGTACTTGAGTAAATATTAGTGCTGTCAAACAATTAAACAATTCAAACAATTTATAAATCGCGATTAAATCGCATTAATGTCATATTTAACTTGCAATTAATGGTACATTTTGTATCTATTCGAAATGTCCCTTAATATCTTTTTGTCCCATTATTTTTCTCATTTTAATGCTCTTATCAACATGGAAAAGTAGATCGGCTTGCCTTTTGCAAATGTGTTTTTATTGAAAACAACATTGACATAAAGGCTACTATAGTATTCAATTTCACATGTAACATTCTCACTTGGAGCAAATAATTTCTCACACAATGTGACACTGTCCATCAATAAAAGGAGGAAAAATACTTTGACAAGGGGGCGGAGAATTTGTATCAGCTGTGTGCTTGGCCATCAAGCTTTATTTCAGACTGGATGGGCTGAGATGATCGCTCAGTTCACAATGACAAAATACACAGATCACTTTGGTCTCGTCAATCAAACCATTTGGCAACTTTTAAAAAGTTTCCATTCAGAATCGTATTGGCATCCATTTCGGCGTTATACGCTCGCCATCCACTCAAAACGTAATGTTACTGCTCTGGCTCGCAAGCCCAAACAAGTGTGTGCGGCGTGCCTGTTGTTTTGTTTCCGGTCTAGCTAGATCTGGTGAGGTGTTGCAGTTAGTCTAACGTTACTAGTTGTTGCAACAGCATGTGAAAAAACTACAAAGTTTTGCTAGGTCAAAAAGAAAATGAATCTCGCGATAAAACAATTGACACCGTTAAAATGGGTTTCGCGTTAACACCGTTAATAACGCGACAGCACTGACAGCACTAGTAAATATATCTATTTTCTATCACTGCTTATTCATTAAAAGAAAATGTGTTCATGCATTAGTATAACATACAAGAGCTGCATTGTATACTTACTGTATACTATGTTTGTATTAATATACAGAGATGGCAGCAGAGCCGGTTTGTACTCTGGAGGATAAGTTACACTTTATCGTGCATCATTTTGGCTTAAATAAACAGAACTAAAAATCAGTTTCTGTTCTCCCTTGCCATATTGTGCCAGCCTTTCATACTGTACATTAATCAAATGCTTTATTGCTAACTGTAAAACAGTATTACAGTAAATGAAATGCATCATAAAAATGCCATGCTAGTGAAATGAAATAATGTCAGTTCAAGTCTGATGTGACAGAGGGGACATTGAGCGCCAGAAATTAAAATGACACACTCATTTCCCGTCATTAGGAGCAGCAGATTTCAAGTCAATCTCATGATGTTTCAATATTCTCTTACAGGCTGATCTCTGCCTGCAATTACTGGCTATTCCAAACACACACACACACACACACACACACACACACAGTTTACCTAAGGGGCACCATTTACTGTCAAACATATACAGTAAATAATAATTTAAATTCCAAACATATAACGCTATCATCAATGTATATCACTCTGCAGTGGGTAATAGCTTGAAAAACCTGTAAGAGCACTGTGAATCTAAAAATAGAGAACATCTCAAGAGCTAGCAGAAGTATCTTTTCCTGCATCATTTTAGACATGTACTCACCCTTTTGCCAGGAGGTCCTGGTACTCCAGCCTCACCAGATGGACCTGGAGGGCCCTAAAATAGAGTAGATGGAACACTTAACTCCACTTCACAAAAACTAAAAAGTGTTGTTACCTAATGAGATATCCCTTGTGATAATTGTCATTTTTGGGATTATTTCACGCCCCTTTCACCATATAGTTACATCTGTTTTGATTTCAACAGAGCTGAATTTAAAATGTGCAATTATCTGCAACATGATTTCAAATTACACTGCTAGAAGTTTCATTTCACTTTTGTACACCTTTTTTACATTCTGAATGTTGAAAATTACCCATAGTTCAATTACTAGATAAACAAAATGCTGCTAATTCAAAATATTCAGCGGCCCTGCTCTACACTGGCTCAAGGTTTGCTACCAAATTATTAGAGTTAATTAAGTAATTGGATTTGCAACAGTTGAACACTTGTTCTATTGTCTCTATATTACTATATTACACAGTTCTTTACAAGAAATATAATAATTTTTAGAAAAATATGGACCTGTAAAATAAATAAATTATTATATTTATATATACATGTTATTATTAAATAATTATTTGAATTTGAAATATAATCTAATGTGAAGTTTTGTTATTTCAAAAGCTGTTAATAAATTGATATAGAAAATTATAGTCTGGTGTTTCCAGTCAATCATCTGAACTTTTCTTTCTTGGATCTGCTGGATTGGAAATGCTGCTAATTCAAAATATTCTGCATTCTCAGGTTACTGCACACATTAAGGAATTTATCTTGCTGTATTCTTGCACATCATTGTGTCACAAGTTTAGTGGCTGAATGTGAGTGGCTGGATATATTGATATGTTTACACGTTTTTACAATTTCAGATTACATAGGACTTACCGGTTGTCCAGCCTCTCCATCGTCTCCTTTGTCACCTGCTAAACCGTCAAGACCCTAAAAGAAAATACACGAATGACAGCATTAGTCAGCTCCTATACTGTACTGCAACGCATGATCTATATTAATGGCAGGGTCTACATTAATGCCACATTTAATACATTTACATACAAACAATAAAAACATCATCCTACACAAAATGGGGAAATCCAGAATGTCCCATTAAAAAGACAAAAACGATATTGATAATAAAGGCATGTACAGTATTTCTACTCACTGAATGGTACATCATCCTAAACATAAAATTGATTGAGGGATAAATTTAGCACTTACAGCAGCACCAGTCTCACCAGGGGGACCAGGGTCTCCTGGGAAGCCAACAGGACCCTGCAGACAGACGGAGACGCTGAGAAGACTGAGCTTGACTCAGATATTTGACATTGTGTCGACAACATGTCTGACAGAAGACAGCTCGACTGAGAAATGTGACAGTGGTTCTGCAGCTGACAGCTTAAAGAATGCATCAGTCATGGCTGTGTGTGTGACAGTGGACGGGACATACGGGGTTGCCCTTAGGACCGTCATCTCCAGAGGGTCCGCGGGGGCCGGCGGGTCCAGCCGCACCGGGTGGGCCGGTTTCTCCCTTCTCACCAGTCTCACCTCTGGGTCCCTGTGGAAAAAACGTATCACAGGCATGTCACAGGGAAGACCACGTAAAGCCATCCACACTTTTTTGACAACAGCAGGCTAAAATAAGGCACGGGGCATATGTGTTATCAAACCTGTCCATTACCAACTGGCATCAAAACATGCACCAAACTGTCTCTAAAAAGAACTCGTATTGCTCTTAGAGCTGAAACAAAAAGTCCATAAATGAAGCTGTTTTCATCTGCTGTGGAGTTTAATTTTAACTTTAATTTACTTTAAACCCTATTTTGATCCATTGAATGAGGTCCTGTTGTTATCATATCATTTTGTTTGCTCTAGTAATAGTGTCAGTGTCTTAAAGTGTTGGCTAAGGACTAAGAGCAGCAGTTGGAGAGTAATGACGAGCCCAAAATCGTTAATTGGCCCATTAAAACAGAGCAAGTCTCAGTCGATGCCAGCATGGCACCTTTAAAATTGAACTTGATGTGACGTGCAACACAGGGTGGGTCTACCTGTCCCTGTTCACAGATACACAGCAGCCTGCTGATACCCGAATACAACGTGATGGACTCAGACTCAAGCCCATACCTATAACTAAGGTGAGGCCTCCATGATCTACACAACCAGTGTGTAGATCAATGGCACCGCTCTGATTTGTGACGACCTAATCATGATTTTTACCACTGAAAAGTAAAGAGCAGAGGCATTTTTGTTGCACCGATGCTGCATGATGAAACTGATGTTGTGCATATCATATGGAGTAATGCAGGTGATAGAGTTAGTAAGTTGATGTCAAATGAGTTAGGATAAAGTGAACATCTGGTCATTTAACACTCATTTTGGAGACACTAAACAACAAAGTGTACTATGGGGAACACCTCCAAGCTATTGTGATGCTTTTTTTCATACAAAATAACTCCTGGCATAGTCTGACTTTTGCCTCTAATAACTGCCTCGTACAGGAGGTTAGATTAATAGCAACTCCAACAGTGGAGGTGGAGCTAATTATCTGCTAAAAAGCCCTAAGGTTGCTAGCATTGCTACACATTAGCCTGCAGTAAGACAGAGGTGGAACCCCGCAAGTAGACATCTAAATGAACACAACTTAATTAGCTGCACTCACAGACTTTCTGTTCACAGAATGATTTTTTAAACAATTCCCAATTGCACACTATATTGAATAGTATGTACACCAGGACAAAAAGCCGGATAGTGTGTTGTGCTACTAGCCATGCATTCTAAATGCTATTCCACATGTATAAATGATCAGTTATCTTGTTTTTGAAAATATCTAATGCCCTCTGAAATGAAATCATCAGTATTTTAACACACTATACTTACTGCAATCCCTGGCTCTCCAACTGATCCTGGGTTTCCAGCTTCACCGGTTTCTCCCTGTTAGATCACAGGGAAAATTAGTAAAAATGTGGACGTATCACGCTCGCATTGAACAATCCAGATAGTGTTATCAGCTGACTAACTGGTTTGTACATCTACTTTAATGTCAAACACACACACTATTTTATGCATTACATGGTACTAAAAATGGCAGCGCCCTGGAAGAGAAGAAAGAGAAACATTCCAAAGAATTGATTTATTTTAAAACAAAACGTTTTAACAAGTGCTTCCACAATCGTCTGGACGTTGATTCTTACCTTCTCACCAACACCTCCCATTGCACCAATACCACCGGGAGGACCTTGAGCTCCCTGTGGATAAATCGAGAACATTTAAGGTAGTACGATTCATATGAGAAAATTGTGTGCTTTTGATTGACAAAAATATTTGAGTGGGGCTGGGTATCTTTAAAACAATGATCAGTACCGATCCCGAGACTTTGATAATGGTTACTAAATGCTACTTTATTCAATAGCGATTTCATAAAAATATAGAAATTACAACATCATAACAAAACATGAGCCCCGTCTCTCTGCATAATGTAGCAAATTTTTCCTGCCTGCCTCTGCAACGTGTAACGTTAGACAGCAAATCACAAACATTATTGTTGGTGTATGGTGAGGAGATTTACTCCTTAGGTATTGAATTTGGGTATTCAATGACGAGGCATTTTTGGGAACTTCATACTTTAGAGGTAATTCGGTAGGTACCTGAAAAGTATTGAAATCAGCACTCAGCCCTATGTGTGAGTATGAATGAAGCCCGTCAAGAAAAAAGAAAAACACTCAGACTTACGTTGGCACCGCTGGAACCCTGAGGACCTCTGGGGCCAGGAGGACCAGGTGGACCCTGTCAGCAAAAATAGAAGTTTTGTTAGTATAGTACTCGTGCCAATATAGCTTTCTATATGCTGCAGAAGGCAAACTGAATGTATAACTTTCACAGTAAAAAATAAATCCCAAAGAATCAGCCAGTGCTGTAATGCTTATTTTTGGTATTTGTTTAGCCACCACCCTTTAGTGCTATATTCAGAGAATTTGTAAAATGAATAAGTGCTATAAGATTAAAAAAAAAACATACTGCATGGGAACAGAGCATTTTTCACCAGTAGAAACGTTTGTGTCAATACATGTCTCGCAAATTCAAAAGATCTGCTAATTGGCTTGAGGAGTTGCCAACCGCAGCCGCGAGCCAACATTTCAGCACAATTTCCCACGTGTCAGGCTTGTACATGAAAACTATATGAATCGCTGCAACAGAGGAAAAACTCACCATTGGTCCAACGTCTCCATTCTCTCCCTTCTCACCAGGAGGGCCAGGCAAACCCTGCAAAGAAGGCACATGTTGTTCAGAATAAAGAAAAAAATGGTAATGTGTAGCAGTAAATGAGACAAAACGGCACATTAGAAAATCCACCAACAGGAGCAGAAAATACATCTGTGCTGCTCATTAATAGGTACTAACAGATGATGTGTATTGAATGGTGAGCTTTAGAATACAATGTGAAGGTGAATGCATTAATACAAGCAGAGCTGAGTGTGGTGTAAACACAATTAGTCAAAAAGGACACCTATTGTAATTAAAGGGTATGAGATGCTTGGGTATAATCAGCCTGTGTAAATTACAGGGGGGGGAGCTCCATCCATCTGTGTCTACAGAAAAGTAGAAACAAAGAGGACGGTGCAGGTGGTGCGTATTGTCCAGTTTTGGGATTCCATCATGTTTGACTAAAACAGTTTGAATACAACTAGGGAAGGTATACAGTATGTGTGACACAAATGAAGGTGCTCTCATTTGCTATTGTTGCTTATTGTCTATCTGAATAATTACAGTTATTATTTGTTAGTTAAGCTCTGATGATGGAGCATGCATATTCAATAAGTGGGTGGAAAGCCGCGGTAATGATAAGTTACTGTAAAACCAAAATGACATGGAAATCCATCACTGAGATCACATATGTTTAGTTTCAGCCCATTTTGTTGATTTAATGTACCTCTGGAATGGCAGAGAAGGCTACTTTATAACAGATTCTGCCTGAGACTTTAGTCACAGTAATAAAGCATGAGCTTAGTAAGAATGGAAAAATAAATTAAGCATCAAATTATTTCATGCATTATGTTTGGATGTGACAGGCCCTTGATCAATGCTTGACGTTAGACTTCTTTGAAAAATCTACTAATGGATTAGAAGTCCGGTAAGAAGAGGTGTATTGTGAGTTAAATTAGCATCCACACAAACAGATAAATATGCACATAACGACTCTTTGGCTTACATGTCAGAGCAAATAAATACATGGTTCCCTATGAATTAATACTTACCTTTATTTACCAGACTAGCCTGGCGTAATAAAATCTGTTATTAATTCCCATTTTCATTCACATCTTAACCTTTGGATCTGAACAACGCATCCACTCATCAAAAACTCCATAGTCCATGGCAAACAAAGGCCTAAATGATGGAAGCCTTTTAAACTGAAGGCATTCATTCCCCATAGTCAAAAATCATTAATGCTAAAGATAATTAAGAATAGCTGAGCTCACAGTGCCTGCTGCCATCTACTGAAGGGCAGCTTAGCTAAACATAATTAAAAGAGTGGCGATGGAGTGCATTATGCCCAATTAAAACCCAATTGCACTTAATAACAACGTTATCTGGCCCTATTGACCAGCAGGGCTTTGCTCTAATTTCATCCTCAATGAGTCCTTGGATAATTGACTTTTAGATATTCTAAAATGTGCTGTTTCATTATTCATTGCCACCAAAGCAAGTTTCTTCAACTTCAGCTCATTTGGCTTACATAAGCCAATGCTGGGCTCTTTTGCCTTTCTTTCACTTGCAGTTTGGAGGAAAAGAGAGCTAAATAGAGCAAATTAGAATGGTGTGTTATCACATACTGTAAAGCTTTGTTTGAATCGTAGTATTACATCCTTATCAAACAATTTAAAAGCCAACACTTTATACTGTTTAGTAAGTTTCCTTAAGTGAGATTATCTATCAGTGGGTCAGTGAAATGACACAGATATGTCAGTTACACAACAACATCTACGTAAACTTGGCTTACATTAGTTAACTTTAACCACTACAAGCTACTGGTTAAAACCACTATGTAAGGTTTTATCTGCAAAAATCCCCTGAGTTTTTTTAATCAAGGAAAGGTACATTTTATTGCTTTACCTTTCCTCTTGTGCAATTTGCAAGAGTAGGAATGTGTTACTTCTTCTCTCAATGTTACATTCTAGTAGTCTCATTTTAATACCAAAATGGGTTCTTATACTTTGTGGATGATTCAAAGAAAAGTATTTTCTACAAATCAATGAACTACTACCATTATAAATACGATTACTGTGTGCTGAAGTGGAACATATAACTGCTGGTCGTATATTGAGAAAAGTCCTCGAATGCCCCTCTTCTACACAGCCTTTATTCTACATGGTCCATGTTTGTGTAGGCAGGGTGTGCTCGACTATTTGTAGATTAACAGGTTTGATACATGTGTCCACCCTGGTATCAAAAGCATCCTGTAGCCTGCCTGCTTCGGAGTTGCTGCCTTTTTTCTTTAAATCATCCAGGATATTAGTACTGTTGATGGCCATATTTGCAAGAAAGAAATTCATTTATACTATACATTGATTAAAATATCTAACTGAATACAGGCTACCATAACAGCTGGTCTCTTATTTGGGCCCGGGGCCACTGGAAGGAAGTGGTTTACTGCCTGATAATGATGTTGTAGTCTAACTGGAAAACCAACAGCAGCCTTCCCTCCACTATTAACGGCACGGCAAAATGCCAAATGCAAAATGTAAGCAGTAGTGATGGATTCTGAGCACTGTCTATGCAACGGAAAGTCCTTGAGGGGGAAAAAGCATTACTTTCCCACGAGCAATGAAAAGTGTTATTAGGAGCTGAGGCTGCTTTAATAAATGATGCTCTGTTTTGATGTAATGTAAATGATGAAATGTAGTGGTGAAAAGTCGGTTCGAGGGGTGTGGAGGAACTTATTCTACCCCAGCTGTCGAGTAGATAAGCGATGTGCATATCTACTAGGCTGTGTGATCTGGTTTTCATGTGTTTTAGAGAAGGAGAGGAAAGAAATCAATTTTTGTGTCGGGGTGTGTGTGTGTGTGAGTGTGTGTGTGTATGTATATATATATATATATATATATATATATATATGTGTGTGTGTGTGGGGGTGGGGGGTGTAAAAGATGTCGACCTTACCTGTAGCCCGATGGGTCCTGGTAGACCTGGAAATCCTCTGGCTCCTTCATCTCCTTTCTGGCCAAACATACCCTGCTGTCCTCTTGGTCCAGACTCACCATCACTGCCCTGTGGGATGCCAAAGTTCATTAAATCTACACATCATTATTCTGAACATCATTAGCCAAAGCTTCGGCAAATGCAAGTCCACAAGCACTGGTATCTAAGTCAAATTTCCCCTTATGGGATTTATCTGCCCTCTTAATCCTTTTTAAGGTGATGGAATATGTCCAAGCTCACATGGTGGAGGGTGGGTGGGTTGGGCTTGTATTCAAACACAGATTAGGACAGTTTACCTTAATGCCTTTTCTAAAGCCATTTTATTGCAATTTCCTCCATCCATCCATTGTCTACACCCACATATTCTTGCTTAGGGTCATGAGAGGGATGGACCTTTTCCCAGCATGCACCCGGGGCAGGTCAGGGGTCTATCTCAGGGCTAACACATTACCAGAGATTTACACTATAATTTAAAGTTTAGAGTCTATCTGCAAATCTTAAGGGCTATTCAAGTATCCATTTAGAGGACAAATCAAGGGCCCTAGGGCCACTGTGCTGCTGGGTTACCTGGGAAAACAACATCCAGATTAGAGTACCAAAGCACCTCATCAGGGAATCTAGGATACAGTACAGGGTATGTGAAAGATGTTGACTTCATCTGTGAAGTCAGAGGTGCACAGGGCTACAGAGGATAGAAAAGGGAGACTACAGGGCAGGAGCGAAGTGCTGACAAACTGGGAGATTTTAGTTCAAATGCATGTCAGCACTTGAAAGTGCTTGTGGAGCTTTCGCTGAGCCCTGGGATATGTAGGCAGCCTCAGGTGCTGGTACTGAATGAAGAGCAGTACAGAAAGCAAAATGTTACGTGATTACAGGCAGCATGAGTACAGCTTTGAACGGAAGAGTCGCAGACAAGGTGGACTCAAGTTTAGAGAGACTGTAGCCGAAAAAAAGTCACAAATCGGACTGCTCCAAGAGCTCCTTAGGGAGATCGTAAAAAGAAATGAGTGTGTCTGTGAAGTGTTTGAACTTAAATGCTGCATAATTTGTCTTTCATCGTTACACTGCATGCACAACTTACTCCACTTTATTTCATGACACATTGGAGTTCTTTGATTGATAGAATTAAATGGAACCACCAAAATAACATTTAGGGAAGGTTAGAACCGTTATTATGACCAACATGCGAAGCTTGTTTTGGGCAGCTTTTTCATAATTAGTGATATGATCCGGCAAAGTGTTTATGTGATCATGAGTACAAAGCCTGCCAAGAAAGGGTAGGAAAGCATAACAAATTCTTATTTGTTATGCTTTCCTACCCTGCTATGCTTTCCTTATTATTTTAATTACAGATACATTATAATCATCATTTTCATCACAAGTATTAACCAGTCAAAAGTGTCTTCTTTTATCCAAACTGTGTAAAATAACACAACGTATATTGTTTACGAGAGGACACAAACAATCAACGGTATCACTGATCCACTGTCAGGAAGATTAACGTGCCACAAGGGGGCGCTAGTCTGTTACTGTCCGTCATTTACCTTCCACTGTAATGAATGACTTCTCGTCTCCGTTAATCAGACATTGTGCGAAGCTGTGCATGTGGTCTAAGTCGAGCTAAGTCAAGCTACATGCTTAAAATGTGCAGTAAAAGCATATTCCTCAGAAGTGACATGTTATATTCTGAAAAACTGTCTCAGTGTTTTCTGTATTACAGTTGTAAGAGTGCAGAAATCCCTGCATTTAACACACGCTGAAGTTCTAATTAGAAAAATGATTTCTTAGGGGCTTTAGTCATCATAAATCAATGTATAACAACTTGTACTAAAATTGTGAATGTTGCATTTTTCAGGTCTCTGTAGTTTTTTTTATATGGATCTATCTAAAAATGTGGCTGATGTAATTAAATGAGATATGATTAGTACCTGCAGGCATAAGTGCTTAGGCCTGGAGGCATCACGCACATGCTGAGGCAGATGTCGTTTATGACTCACCTAAAGTGCATTAAACTTATTATATGTTTAGATTGTACCTGAAACAAATCTAAGTGGTTATTTAAAGATTTTTGTTTGCCTCATGTTATGTTAGAAACAAACTTTTACATCGCTTTGTGTTTCCTCCTGCCCATTAACATATCAAATGTTGTTCTTATACAATATTTATGTTTTTATTAGACACTGCTAGATACAAAAACACAATTGATTAGTAGAAAAGGATGTTTACCACATCCTGATTAAGATCAATAGGGTTTCATTCCAACTGCTTGACCTTAGTTGTATCTTAAAGACTATACTGGCGAATGAACTGTTGTAAACCTGGTTAAGCCTGAGTTGAAAAGAAAATTGGATCATTCATTTTGCCTGCAAACACCACCATTTTTCCTGGATTGGGAGGTGGGGTAGATAGTATAGTTGAAATGTACAACAGCATTAAACTTTCAGTAATAGAAAGAGGGCAGATAATGGTGAAACTACACAGCACGAGTCGGGTCCCAGTCATGAAGGTATGAATACACATGAGCAGACTGACTCACCAACACAAACAACCGTTAAATAATTTGTTATTCAGCTTGTGTGCACTACCTGCTCGCAGCAATCCGTCTCACCAGGTCTATCCTAGCCCCCACAGAGCGCTGCAGATGCTGAATTTTTGCTAGAATGGTTGTTAAGGCCTGATAATTTACAGCGATGAGCTCTTAGTTGCCCTCAGGCCATCAGCTATTGTTGAAACAGGAATTTTTTGTTGTGTTAATGAGATGGATGAGAAGAGGATGTTCTACAGCGAGGCAGGCAGTATTCTTAGCTAAACCGGGTGCCGTATGAGGTTAATACATGGAAAGGATTGGCGGGCTGGTGTGCCATTGTGATTTGTGAGACTCCAAATTCAAGAAATCCCAAATACAGAACTGCAATGTAATTGATGGCTGGGTGCTAAAAACTTTCTAAAAGGTAAAGCTGTTAACAACCATGATGACAAAAGTCTTCTGTGGGTACCCTGCTGATAGCAATAGCTCAGAATAAAATGAAATTTGTGTGTTACAAAAAGTAAAAGGATGGGGATTCTTAAATGAATGGGGACAGCAGCCAAAAGTTTTTGGACTGTGAGGCGACTGTGAATAAAGCAATACTGTTTGCATGATGTATCCCTGACCTGGCTAAACAATAATTATTGTCTGCCCATCTGGGAAATATTTTTTTTTCTTATTTAATAAATCAGGCTACCTTATTGTAACAGCGGTCTTCAACTATGTGCCATTAACAGCCAAGTGTCCAGTTTTCCGATGTATCTAAACACTAACAGCTCATTTAAGTGATTATTACACCATCAGCCAGGAATGGTAGAGTCTAACTAAAAACCTGCATAGAGTTCACATTGTGCTCGTAACATGATTGAAAATGACTAAACCACAGAATCTTGTGCTGTAGAACCTGACATGATTCTGTCACTTTCATCTGGAGACGAGTCAAAAAGATCAGCCCACTGGCTTTTTGGTTCAATTCCAATTTCTGTTTTGCATCATCACTGTCTTTCTCTTCATGGGGCCTTGAACTTGAGTAAATATTTTAAACTTAATATGCTATTTCAATGTTCTGATCCAGAAGCCACCATGGCGAGCAGGGGCTACCACTAGCTACAACATTTACATTTTTTAAGTTAAGTGAAATGTTGAAAACTGTAGAATTTTCAGAAATTCAATATTTGCCATATAAAACTTGGAAACATTTTTTAAAATAGAAAATGTTTATATGTAAATATTGGTGTTCATGTGTTACCAGATATTAACTTGCATGCTCTCTTTTGTTTAAATTCTGAATATGACTTCCATTAGTAAAATAAACAGTGTAAAATAATATTTCACAAGGAAAAGTAGACATTAGATGGCCGGAGGAAGTAATACTCACAGCTGGACCAGGAGCTCCAACCACACCCTGAAGACCGCTTGGGCCTGGTGGGCCCTAAAACAAACACGGAGCAAAGAGACATTATCCCTGTTAGTTCTTTTGCACTTTCACTTCATACAGTAAGCACTAAAATTAAAACATTGGATCCAACAATAAAATCATATCAAAACCAATAAATGATGTTCTAACTACAGTCGAACAATTGATACACAAAATGGAAGTGTTTCCAGTTTCCATTTCCACATGAGAAGAATGGAAGGTAATGAAAACAACTGCATGCTTAATCTGTTTATCCTCATACACAATGCCCACCTGTAGGAAAACACAAAATATTAAATTTTTATGAATGGATGCTTGTGAAAAACCAAGGTCAACTGAAAAAGACAAATGTTTTAGATGAAGACAAAGACCACTGATAACAATTAAGAAAACATAGCAGCACTGAACTTAATATTTTGCTGCAGACTTTTCAGTGCCAGATAACTTGAGATTTGTCATTGTAAAAAGACCTGTGTTCTATGATTTATTCCGCTGAGAATACAGCAAGTGAGATTGGTGTTCTTTGCTCAATTTGCTTTGTTTACCATTTAAAACTCATTGCCTTACAAAATAAATGTTTAGGAAAAGTGATAGGAGTGAGAAAATATAAAGACTCACAAGTTCACCCTTGTCTCCTTTGCTTCCCTTCTGTCCAGGTCCGCCAACTTCTCCCTGTGGTGCAATACAAACAGCAGAGCTCACATCTCTCTTTTCCATCTTAACAGGCTCTTGCCTCCCAGGTTTAGTCAAAGTCCAATATCTTAAAGTGTCACCTTTACCACGAGTGGGTAGTAAATATTTCTCAAGAGATTCTAATTTGATTGGCCCACAAAGACCTTGGGCGAGTGTTTGCAATTAATTGATTGGCTCCCTGTCTAACCCCATTGGCGCTATGATTGACAAAATGGTGCGATGGAAGACGTGTCTAGGCTTGGAGAGGCATTATGGTTACAAATGTAAAAATCCAGCTCTGTGGTTCAGTGATGTCATTCAGAAAGGTTTCCAGAGTATTTTGTTTACTGAATGCAACAATCTGATATTATTGTCGGTCGCTGTAGGCATGAGGTTTAGCTGTGAGATTGACTGTTTATGTTGTTTATATGCAAATATGTGTGTTTTCTATATGTACTGTATACTAAGACGTGCATTTTTGTATGACATTGAAATACATGATTACTGTTGAATAGACCTGTGGTGTCTTTACAACAGTTGACACAAGAATATAAATACCAAAGAAACAAAGTAAGAAGATATGCCAATAAGTGCATTCTCACATTTCTAGATATATTTTGAAGACACTGACATTTGCGGTCATAAGAATTGTTGTTGTATACTGTTGAACAAGATTGTTCTGGTCGCATTAGTAAGGAGCTGGTTAAAGAATTCCAAATGTTTAAATCAAGGATTACTACAGTGGTGTTCCAATCCATCACATCATTACTCCACCTTGTCACCGTCCTCTCCAGGGGGACCCTGAGGACCAGCCGGACCAGGAAGACCAACAGGACCTTGAATGCCATCACGGCCAGCAGGGCCCATGGGACCTTTCTCTCCCTAAACACATCACATTAAGAAGAAGTGTCACATTACCAGCAGTCAAATAAACACTATGTGCAGTATATGGAAGGTAACACGTGAAGTGTTCGAATGAGTGTTAAAAAAAAAATACTCACAGGGCCGCCCTTTTCTCCAGCAGGGCCGGGTGGTCCTTGGGGTCCATTGCGTCCTGCCAGACCAATGGGACCTCCGGGGCCAGCAGCACCTCTCTCTCCAGGAGAACCCTGTCACCAAATAAGAGACACATCAGTCATTGCTGCATCATTTGGTAGCTTACTAAAGAAAACAATTCCCTTTAGAAAAAGCACGCAACAGCTGAAAGTTACAGAAAGTGTTGAGAGCATTAAAACTCTAACTTCATTAGAAAGGCTGCACTCCAAGGCAACTTACAGAGATAAGACCCACAGTGAAGTTACGTTCTGAGGTAGCTGAAAATTCTTTTTCAATGTAATCAAGACCTGTGGAGAGTCTAAGTCCGGCGGGAATAGCAGGTTCTGTTGTGTTTATTAATAGCCTCAGACCTGGACCTCAATTAGTATAAAGTGGACTGCAGGCAATAACTTCTGAATCTCTCGATCACTGTTGCCACAAATATTGCCATTTGTTGTGCATTCATTGTATTCTATAAGTATTTTATTTTTATTATTATCAAGTGTGTTTTGTTTTCCACCTTATTTTGTATTGATTGGTGCATTCTGTCCCTCATTTTATCACAAAATGTCCTTATTGTAACGCTTAGCACTTTGTGTTGCCTTTCTTGTATGAAAGGTGCTACACAAAAAAAGTTATTATTATTACATTTTTTTTTTTACTATTGTTATTGTTAATAATCAAGGACAAAAAAAACTTTTCCCACATATTTTGTTCATTATATTGTGTAGTTTCCTTCCTTCCTAATGTGAAGTTTCCTTTTATTTGAATGAAAAAGCCTAAATGTTTGCCTTGACTCTGTCTTTCCATTCTTTCCCACATCAGCAGGTTGGTACGGCATTTCCCTTCTCTCACGCACACGCACACACACACACGCGCACACACACACACGCACACACACACACACACACACACCTCCAAGATGTCTCCCCCAGCTTTCCAACCTGCCCACCAAACTACACATACAGTCACATACACAATCACACACAGTTTCTTTGACTAACATAACTTCACTTTATTTCTTTCTGCTTCCCTCCCTCTCATTTCCCCCACGTTTCTTCTTTTACACATGTGATTCTCTGTCTAGAAAGTAGAACTGAAAAAGAAAAACTGTGTTTGTGAATCCACCATTCATCATGTCTGCTCTTTGTTATGTTCTTTTTTTCTGCGCAGTTTCTTGGCTTCTTGGTCCGTCTTTTTCAAACACACACACGCAATTCTAAAAAGACTATGAAATAGCATCACACTGAACTCCCCCAAAGACTTTCCCACAGCACAACAGCAGCCCAATCTCTGGCAAGAAATCGATGGAGGAAAATATCAGATCTCTCGTGTGCGTGGGCATTGCACACCAGCCTCTTTTTCAAGGAGTTTTTTTTCTTCATCTTCCAAACACTACCAAAACAATCAGTTTTTTTTTTAATCCAATGGCTCACTTTCAAGCCAATTAAAGAAAAGTATCTCATTTTGCAGTGGAAATGGTTTGACTCATTCAGAAAACTCTTCTGCGCTTTCATCATCTTTTCATCCATGCTCTGCATATCAGCTGTCATCTCATCCGGTGTGAATCTGTCGCTGGTGAGCAGGGGCAATTATTGGGAGTCTGCATTTAACGCTTGAACAAAATGTCAGATAGTTCAAAGCTGCCTGTCAGTCAGCTTTCTGTAGAGATTCACCACCGGAGCTCCTGAGGCTTTTCATCGCATATATCGATAACTAAGTGGCTCAGAGACACAGGCAGGAAAAAAGTGACCCATTTATTTATGGGTTGCCCTGCCACTCCTTCTCCTTTTCACGGTCCTAAACTATGTGACAGCAACAGCACAGTATATGAATGCAGCTATATTATATAGGACGATGTCATTAACTGATTAACGCAGATGATTCAACATAAGCACCCATAATCATAAAGAAAAACAACCTAACTGTAAAACGTATGATTGAGTGATTAAAAGTACTGTACATACAAAAATAAAACAAGACAATACCCCCATCTGTGTCACAACAGTTGCTTTAGTAACTACTTAATGTGAGAGGAAAACATCTAAAACTAATCAAGTTACTGGGATGAAGCTAATGTAGTATACTGTTGTGTTAAATTGTGAAAAAATAAGCAATGATAAGGCTGCATATTAACTATAAATCAAGCATCATATTGCTTTTATGAAACCAGAGCACACACATTCATAGCCCTCCTATTTTAAACTGCTACAACTGAAAGCCCTGTGCTATATAACAGTACAACATGAACAAAATAAACATCAGAATGAGAGGTGATTCTCAGTAAGAAAAAACAGAAGTTAAAGTGTTGTGTGTTTTCTTTTCTGTAACTTAACTAACCAAACAAAGAAGTGGAAAATGAGATTTGACAATAAATATTGCAATGTATATCAATTTTGAACGACATCTTTTTAAAACCATTGTTGGACTGATTTCAATCACACCTCCCCGCCCTACTCTACCACCCTCTACGCTGCAGTTTACATTACAGGTGCTGCTAATGACTGCACAGTCGAGCTGCGCACAGCATGTGCAACTCCATTCTCCAGCAACAAAAGACACTTTTCACTGTAATCTCTATGGCAGGGAAGACGATGTAACCATAGTAACGGGCTACTTACGATGGGGCCGGGGGGACCCTGAGGCCCTTCTCCTCCCTTTAAGCCCGCTGGACCCTGAAAGCAGAGGACAGGAGAGGGTTAGATCTTGTTCACTGCGGGATGCCTCTCAATGTCATTCAAAGAGCAGTAATCACAGCTGTCAAATGGGCCTTTGAATGCTACCGTGTGTGTACATGTGTGCATGCGTGTAAAGATATGTGTATACCTGTTTATGTGTGTGTGGTGGGCTTAGATCCAGAAAGGGACACAGTAATTATCAATCTGCGATCTATATAGTATTAAAAGGGGAGGAAACCTTTTAAGTAGTTGTAGTGTTTAGTAATCATAGTAGCATCTCTATTTGGAAATTAGTATTGATTATTACCAAAAAATATGACAGTCGATAAACGTTTCTTGCTTTGAGAAAACTTTGCTTTGCTTTTTTTCAGTTTTCTAAACTGTACTCACACTAACTATTCCTTCCAGATATATGTACATGAAAGCAAAGGGCAATGTGCTTTCTTTCAATTTGCACTCACAATCCCCATGTTATTACCTCCCAATTTACTGAGGCAACATGTGATTAGGGGTCAGTTTACCAAAAATACAAAAAGAACATATTTTCTCACTTCCTAGCCTTGGATATATAGAAAGAAAAACACCTGAAATATTGTAAAGTACATATTTCCTTAGAATTACTTTATTATATTATATTCCGATTGGATGACCCCCCATAAAATAATCCTGTCTTGCAAAATCCCGAGAGAAAGACTCCCGAATCCCGCCCCGCTTCCGTTTCTTTCCCTATGTTGTCTACAGTTATCAGACGTTTTCCGTCGCTGTCTGGAGGATAACTAGCCAGTTGATATCGTGTGTGTGCGTTTGGTTAATCGTGGAAAAATCACTGAGGTTGCCTTGGAAATTTAGGCAACACTAAACATGCATTACCTGTAGGTCTAAGTGATTTCATTACGTAATTCCTAACGGAGATCTCACGCTCAAAACACACATTTCTCGGTCCAGCTCCTGTACCGCAAGGGTCCCGAAAAATTGTTACCCTCTACCCGTGGTCTCTGATTATGACGCACAAGGCTGGACCGGCTCTCAAAACAAAGAAGTGAAGCTCAGATTACAACACAGGCAGAGGAAGTGTGACTTCCTTCTCTGCTCGGGAGGCCATTGCTCTACGCTATCTCAAATATCAAATATTTGTTTACTTCTATATTGATGTTCTAAATGTCGAGTACAGCCCCTTTAATACAGTAGAAGCGAAGACCTCTGACATGGCCATGTCTAATTTTGTATTTAATTTATCAATTCAAAATAACTCATTAAATGAGCTCCCAAGGAAATGAAAAAAGAGAAAGGACGACAAGGTTCTGAAGCCAGCAGTGGGCCACGAGTTCAAGTATAGTCCATCTATCTGAATCTCTGTCATCTCCTGGAGATTCCAGCCCTTCGATGTAACTGCTTGTGCTGCTGAAAAATAGCACCAAGGAGGCTGAGATTGCATTCTGAAAACACAATACACCGTGGGCAGTAAAGACTTTCATTATAATAACTAATTTACAAGATCCGACAGACTCAGTGGGTGCAGACACTGCCAAGCAGGCTTACCACGTCCCCGGGTTCCACATTTTCACCATGGTGCATTAGAATGGAGGAAGGATCTTTCTTTGCCAGACACACAAAAAGTTATTTATTGGCTAGTATATTGCTACTGTGCCTTTCCTCAAGAGTGAGAGATGGAATGAAAAGTGTGTGTATGTGTGTGTGTGTGTGTGTGTGTGTGTGTGTGTGTGTGTGTGTGTGTGTCAATCTATTTAATCTATCTAATCTTTATAAACTTGTGTGTTTGCTAGCTCAGTGTCTGTTTGTACCTGTGTTCTCACAGCAAACATGGATTAAAACACACAGACGTGTTGTCTGTGTGTTGGATGGATCACTTTAGGAGAAAATGGAGGATCTATATGATTGCGTAGAGAGAGAGAGAGAGAGAGAGAGAGAGAGAGGGAGAGAGAGAGAGAGAGAGAGAGAGAGAGAGAGAGAGAGAGAGAGAGAGTGTGTGTGTATGTGTGTGTTTGTTTGTTGTTTGTTTGTTTGTGTGTGTGTGTGTGTGCTGCTCTTATGAAGAGAAAGCCATCCTTCTGCACGTATGGGACAAACATAAAGGTGGTAATAAGTCTGGGCTTTGCTGCCGTGTGCTCTCTTAATGGTTAGCCTTGAAATGAGTCTCAGCCTCAGTCCCTCAAGCTGATCCTCAGTCAGCCTCTAACAGCCATTCACTCTCACCTTGAACCTTTTCTCACTCACATCCACTTCTTTTAGGAATTAAATTTGGGGAAACTCAGCAGGCTATGTGATGTACTCACAAAGTCGTGGGTTTGAATCAGAATCAAACGGAAACAAAACAGTAATTCCGTAAATAAAATTATCTGAAAATAGTGCAGCCCTAAACATGGAACTAAATGCCTCTGAAATGGACAGTCTACAGCTGATAAGAGATATTTTACTGGTTAAAATGCTGCCGAGATTAATGATCATAACATTTGTCAATATTGTATCTGGCTCAGTCGTCAATCAAGTCTACGTGAGCCAGTTCTGCACAATTCACAATTCAGTCAGGTCCACTGCCAAGCCTGACATTTGGTTCAACAGCAGGTGTTAGACCTGGTAATTAGGGTTTGGCACTAGATTTAACCAGGTGTGTATACAGAATGTGGGATGACACAAGACCATTGTTCTTTGGCACATTTATGTTTGCGCAAGTGTGTTAATGTGTGTTTGTTTGTTACCATGGCCCCTGGAAGACCTCTTGCACCCTGGAAGCCCCGTAGACCGGCGGGTCCTGCCTTGCCACTAGGACCCTGAGAACCTGGATCACCCTATAAAGGGAGAAGAAATAGCATCCACAATTTTAGAGTCAATAGCTAGCTTAAATGTGCGAACCTATTGTTATCTAATTAACTAGCTAGCTAATGTTGATCCACATTAGCTAGAAGATGTACCTAGCTTAGTTAATTAGCACAGTATTGCAGCTAATTAAAAAAAATGCCTATCTAGGCCTATAACTGACTGTAATGGTACATCCCTGTTAGTTTTGGTCCATTAAAGTCAATTTATGGGCATTAAAATTACAAGTATAGAGAAAAAAAACCTCACCCTCAGGTAATCAAAATACCTTCAGGTAATCATTCAGCAGAATTGCCTTAAGAAAAAACAATGAGCAGAACTGAATCTGTGAGAATGGCATCAGAGAATAATAACTGAAGTGATTGATCTGTTTTATAAAAGTTAAAATGATACGTGATTACGAACAACAACAACATTGAGAAGTAATATTTTAACATACAAACGAATTTGTAATATTTTTAATCCAGTAATTTTTAACAAAAAGAGGGCACTTTTGTTGGAGTGGAAATAAACACTATAAAATCAATAAAAATAAGTTACTATTCTGATGTGACTTAAAAGAACAATGACAAAGATGACATCTCAATAAACACAACTACACTGTTCTAAATCAATAAAGAACCTTGTTCGACTTCAGATATTTTTTCAGTTGGATCTTCAACTACAAGATAATTTGTGCCAATTTGGCCAGAACTTAAAGTAATTAGTCATTCTCTTTATTACAGTGTTTTCCCCATAACTTATATTAGAATAACGCTGTTATACTAAAATGCAATTTGTAGTTCAAGTATAGTAATACAGAGGAAAACATAGCTACTTAACAAATAACCTCTAAGAACAAAAACAAAGAAGCCAGGAATTAATGTCCACTGTGGTCCTCTAACAAATAAGATGAGGAAGAAACATTATGAGCAAAAACACTTGGCTTAATACAAGTCTGGTACATTAACTACGTATTACCAACTTTGTTTTTGTAGCGCACAAAATACATGCTCATTTACCTTTCCACCCTCTTTTCCAGCAGCTCCAGGTAGACCTTGCTCTCCAGGTGGACCAGGCGAACCTGGGTGTCCTCGCTCTCCGCTGGGTCCTGTCTCTCCGGTTGGGCCCTGTTGCAGAAAGCAGAGATATGCATTTTTAGTAGTGAACAACTCATACTTTTTGGTGTGATATTTCTTGTTTACACACATTAAATGAAAGTCTTAATGAGATGGAATTTATTTTCAGCCCACATTTCATAGATCTTACTGAAGGCATTCAAAATTCCATTTAATGCATTTTGTTTATATTCTCTGCATATGGGTATTCATTTTTAGGATTCAGCTGTTGATACAGCTACATACTTTCATACATTTCAATCTCTTATAATTATCCCATAACAAAACAAAGATAAGTCAGGGGGAGGAATCTAACTGTAGCAGGGTTTATATCTACCTGTGGTCCAACCACCCCTCCAGGTCCTGGAGGTCCTGTCTTTCCTTGGAAGCCCTGAAGGGGAAAGCAGAGAAAATGTTGACCGTACACATGCAGGGTCATATAGTATGCACTGTCTAAGTCGTACTGCACAGTATGTAAAGGGTCTGAGCCACACAGACAAAAGTGAGCTGTTGTATGTTTCATCAGTGTACAGCAATGTTGTATTACTAAAGAACGTGGCTGTCTGGGGGATGCCAGTCAAATTGTTTGTAATAATATTAAATTTATTAAATTTTAATAATTATATTTTCTAAAGAGTTTATTTGTGAAACAACATCTAAAAGAAAACACACAGCCGTGTGTAAAGGGTTCCTGTAGGTTTTACCAAATGAAATTTAACACTTTTTGAGACCTTTTTAAGACCATTATGAATGCAATTTAAGACCCTGTATATCACAACACCAAACAAACAAAGAAAATATTCAGATATGATAGTCCTAAAAAATTGTCTGAAACGTTTTTTTCGAGTCTAAACTTGCACTTCCCCATAGCTGAAGAATAAAATCGGCTTTATGCCTGTGGTACAATCCGAAAAAGACTCACGGCCATTATAAGCAAAACCGTAATAAAGCTCTGCGGGAGCATTAGAGGTAGAGTTACATAGATGTAAAAAAATGTATACATATTTAAAATTATTTAAGACCACAATCCTTCAGTAAATTTATTGAGGATATATTATTCGGAAATGTTCGACTTTTTAAGACTTGCAAAAACCCTGAAATTCTGCAATGTAACGCTAACCGACACAGCTGGGACCACCTTCAATTTTATCTGCACTTAGTAAGGAAGCAAAAAGAAAGTGAAAGTGACGCTATCGACCAAAACTCTCCAGTTATCCCTTTACCCAAAGGGATAAAGCAAATATAAGCTATAAATATTAGCTAGTTGTGTTTGTGTATATACTGCATGTTTCAGTTGTTTGGTCTGGTCTTGGTCTTGTCTCTGTTATCTGGTGTACGGCTATGTACTATGTGTCAGTGTGTGGCAAAAATGTGTATACAGTTTTTGTTGGTCACTAATAAAAACATTATTAAGTTTTTGTTAAGCGTAGTAAAAATGTTAGTTATGCAGAGAAGTCAGTTGTCTTCTGTTTGAACACTGCAAAAATAAATGTTACAACTCATTTGGTCTCATATTCAACCTGTTAGAATGACGTTTTAGAGCAAGAAAAATCCTTTCACATCCAAAAAACGGTGTCCCTTCTATTACTGGTGCTTTACTTTCACAGAGAAACAATTTGCTTGCTATCGCAGTATTCATCTTCCGTGCTTTATTTTTTTGTAAAACTTATCTGAAAGAGTGAAAGACCGAGTGGGGAGTGCGTGGGAGCTGATGCATGATGTTCAGGGTCAAATGGCACAACACACAGCATTTGAGACCACACACTCACCGTCTCTCCTCTCTGTCCGGGATGGCCAGGCAGCCCATCTTTTCCTGGTGGGCCCTGGGGGTGAACAGGTAGACAGTTTAGGACATCAGGTCATAAGTGGGTATTAATATTTGAAAAGCTGACATGAAAAAAGTGTCATCATGGACTTGTTGTAGCAAACTCACAGACAGTTTGACAGCAGCTACTTACGTTGGGTCCTTTAGGTCCGGGGAAACCAACGGGTCCCTGTGGTCCTTGAGGTCCCTTAAATGAAAATAAAATGAATAGTGTGAGTTGAGAAACAAATGGATTAGACACACAACACAACTTTAAATGGTTATTGGTATTAAATTAGGATTTTAGTTACAAAATCCAGACTCTTTAACCTGATTACCGGTAAATTGTTCATTTATATTCTTTATTAAAAACATATCTGATACTAACCCTCTCTCCTGGTGGCCCCCCTGCTCCATCATTGCCTGATGTGCCCTGAGGGAGAAAGGCACAGAGAAACATTGTCAAAGTATGAAGTGTGATTAAAATGTATGCAAAGCATTGACACTGAGGCTATATAGCAAGCCTTTACATTTCTACCTTCCACCTTCTACCTTGGTACTCAAGAATTTCAACATCATGAGAGCAAATGAACCCATTTTTTTAAATAGATAAATGCTTCATTTATAATTTGCCCAGGGTACTTTTATATTCTTCATGTAAACAATGTTAAGAATGCAGACACAATTATTATCATTGGCCCTACTATAATAAATTCTAAAATAGTCCTGACTCTCACCTTTGCACCTGGCGATCCTGTTGGTCCTCTAGCACCACGGCCACCACGTGGACCCTACATACATAGCATGTAAATCAATACAGTAATTGTAAGGAAAATATTTATAATTTTTCAGTATTTTGTTCGATGATAGAAAAACACAACAAAACACATCAATAAAAAACAAAATAGAGAAAGCAATTAAGTATTTAGGCCAAGTCATCGATGGCTTCCCTGGCTATCTTTACAATTCCCCACCCAGTGCAAATCCCCCTCAAAAAACAAGAAATGAAGAGAGAGATTTGAATTGAATTGCCTACCGTTGGGCCACGTTGACCTCTAGGGCCTGCTTTGCCAGCAATTCCCTGAGAAACAAAAATAAAAGCTTTGATTTAGGACAAAATTATTCCTAGTACCGTCAGAGAAGATAAGTGTTTTCTTCTCACGTATTAGAAGTTTTAGTTAATCCAACTACAGATATACCTTGAACATCAGACAAACACAAGTGCTGAGGGGGTTTGAGTGAGAGCTGAAATAGAACCATCTAAGCATCTTCGGAAAAAAACAAATAATCAAATTGCTGCAGCAAGTGGTTGCCCACAGGCACTTGACAGCTTGAACTACCTGTCAGTTCTAGGCCATGGGCATCTGCCTCTCAATGTCTGTCTGAGAGCAGAGACGAGCTTGTCTCTTATATAATAACCCCCTCCGGATCATTCCCTTCATCTGTAACGTTTTTCAACTGGACTACTCTATGGTTGCAAAGCTAAATCCAGTATTAACAAATGTATGTACAACACAATTGAATCGTTAACTATTATTCGATACTCTATTGTCTCTCTCTCTGTCCTGAAAGAGGAATTCTACTTCTGTCTAAAGATGGAGGGTGTTGTACGCTGTATACAGATTGTGAAGTCCCTTGAGGCAAATTTGGGATTTATGGAATTGGGCTATACATATAAAATTACCATGACATTAATTGTGTATAATCACAGTACAATACATGCAGTCCATAGATACAAGTTATTTTTCAGTTCAGACGAATAACACTGATTAGATTTGAAACGTAATAACATTGTTGGCCTTTCTCTATCAGACACAAACCAGCAACATCACAGTTAAATTTACATTTTGTTCTCCCACTTGGACTGCCGGCCTTTGTGGCCTTGCAGTCTAAAGAACACATTGGCCATCCCCTGTTTTAGTATTCCACACTATCAACTCTTAATCCATCTCCTACTGTGTCTGTAATAGGAGAGAGAATAAGGCATTTTGTGGCTCACCCTTGCTCCCTTCTCTCCATTCGCCCCAGGGAATCCAGGGAAGCCATTGGAGCCCTGCAAGACAAGTACAGAAAAAGTGTCAGAGAGAGGAAATACATTAGATAGTTGGAGGGTATAGAATAAAAGACGTCTACCATAGTCTATGTTCAGTAACAATGTGACAGAGGCTGCGCTTTACTGACCACGGCTAATTAATAGAGAAACTGTGAAGCCCTAAAGTAAGTACTGCCATGCAAGCCCACATATTCTTATCATAGGGCCACAGTTCATAGGTTTCGAGTCCCCACAGATAGATCTTGTAATACTTAAGAGGAGACAAAAGGGAAATTCTCCTTCTTGCCACTTAGAGATTTTCTGACACACGACAGAGGAGCTGTTATGTTGTTAGCACAAATAGGGAGCAAAATAGGAAGATAAAAAGGTGTGGGAGCAAATAAAGACAAAGGAAGGGGAAACAGCATATCCCCCTTGATACCCATCAGCAATTCAGTTATTGGACTTTCGTGGGCTGTGCCCTCTGATCGCAGCGATGGTGCCAGTCCAACAAATACTAGGAAGGCAATCACGGATGGATAAATTAAAGGAGTACCCACCAGCTTACCAATACAGCCTCACTTATTGCAGCATTAGGTAGCATAAATATGTATTCAACCAACTTTAGTTAAATATTTTTTTTTTGTTCAGCTGCACTACAAGGTCATGAGCATGTCTGAGTGTTTACAGTTTAAAACATGCTTTGATGCAATGCACATCTATAGTGCTCATTACTGCTCACATGCATATGTATATCAGGCATAATACTGTTCAGTATAAGCAAGGGCACCACCACAAGGCACCGTGGGCAGAATTGCAAGAGGTAAAAAGCCCAACGTTGTGAAGACAGCAGGAAGGGAGATCTAGCTGCCTAATTTGTTTTTCACAGAGGTGCAGTTATGGTAAACTGAAAGGAGAGCTGGTACTGGACAAGCCTGACTTGCGCCACAGAGATAAGACAGTCAACTGAAGCTATTGCAAATGCCATCCAGAATTAACGGTGTGTGAAAGCTGTTAACAGAGAGTGATGGGGTGCAGCAGCCCAAAATACAGCCAGTGGAGGGATTCGTGCAAAAGCTGATTGAGGGGGGATAACGCCTGCAAATGGGCCAGGACATTGACCCTGAACCTACTCTTGGGACATTTTAAACATTGACGGTACTGTGCAATGGGAACCCATGGGGAGATTGTTTCTATCTCAAACAACAACCAGCACTTGATCTCTTAAATTATTTGAATCAATTTAGGGGAAAAACGTTTCCAAAAGTTATACTAAGTTCTTTTCAAATATAAAGTATTTTTTAAATTATAGAGGAGATTTGATGATAGAGGGAAAGCTTCCTCATTATAGGTCACTATAGAAAGCTTCAAACCTTTTTAGTTAACAGAAGGGCGTCACAATTTTTAAAGGCTGCATATCTTGTCTTCTTTTTTAGAAGAAAACTCTTCAAATGCAGACTACAGTCAGAAAACTATGGCACTGTTTACACCATGCCAAAGCCAGGATGTCTTTATTGTCACTCTAGAAACTTTTGTCTTTGAAGTATATAGAGTTTAAAAAGAAGATCTGATCCTGGGCTTCACTGGTGAGCTTTGTTGGCAGCCTTTGTTTAAATTCATCTATGCATACAAACAAAGAAATATCTTTTGTGGTTTTGCCATTATTATTTAAAATAGCCAATTAGTTAAAGAAATTATACAATTGCTTACAAATTACTGGATAGAATACTATCCATTGGGATTGTACCTTGTATCTTATTTCCTCTGTCACTCACACTTTATGTAATTGATCCAGATCTCTAACTGCGGCTGACATTTACAGACTTGCCTATCTGGATGTTGTGAGAGTAGGTGTATCTGACCCGTCATATCAGTGCCAAGCTGTCAGTGCTGACAGCAGCAGAGAAGAACCAGCTGCAGCAGCAATCTTGATAGTGGAGCTGTGGCACTGTGGTCAGCGCTGCAGCGTAAGGAATGCCTGACTGTTAGATAATGCCTGGAAGAGTTTAAAGAGGGAGGAAAGCTGATGTCTCCAGCAGGTGACCATTCCACTTATGCTTCCTATAGGAGTTAGTGGTGAAAGTACAGTAGGTGTCTGCTTGGGTTTGTGTCTGTGTGAATAAGGGTTAGTCAGCAAGTTGGCAGATTTTAGAAAAGGCATATGAGAGCATGTTTTGATATCGATTGAAGTTGATAAGACAGATCACTGAGAGAATCAAGGCACACATATTCCGTAAACATTCACTTGCGTACGCACATGCACATGCACATGCATATACACACATTATGTGCACGGACATGAGTATAAAAGGTTCGACAGTGTAAAAGCTGTGTAGTGAGTGAACACAGCAATTGTCTTTCAATTGTTCCAATTACTGAGGGGGCAAACGTCTCCTCTGTTGATTTGCCCTTGAGCAAGACACTATACATCTATTGCCGGCCCTGATCTCTGACCTCCCAGTGGAGTGGAGGTTATTGGTTTCATCACACACCTTGGAGCCTTGTCGACCAGGGTACCCAGGCAATCCAGGGACTCCAAGTTTTCCCTAAAAAGAGTTAAGAAAAACAAAACTTAGATGATGAATTCTCATTATGTCACCACAGACATTGTTTGGAGACTGCAGTAAAGTTCACGGAAGCGTTGCGGAAAGCAATAAACCTATGCACGTGAAGTTTAACTTCTAGTGTGGGAAATATTTTATTACCATTTTTATGAACATGATATCATCCATGCAGAGGCTTTTCTGCTATTCACCAAAATGTGAGTTCACTTTGGTCCATTTTGGTGATCATGGTGTGCGGTTAAAAAGAGGTACAGAGAATCTAATGCAACAATTCCATTTGTTCTTTTTGTTTTATTTTGTTGTTATAATTATTTTTTTATTTGGTTATTTAATACAGGGACAGTGCATATTAATAGACATTTCTGTAAATATGCCAGAGTTAGCCAAAAGGCTATTTTTCATCTGAAGTCCCTAGACACATCGATAACAACATAACAATTACAATATATTATACATTGGGTAAAATTATTACTATTAAAGTTAAATATAAGAAAAGTTAAGGTAAATATACACTAAAAAACATAGCTGACCAACAATCAGACAAGCACCAGACAAAGACATTAACTCATGTACACACAAGGCCAGCCGCCAGCAGGGGGCAGCAAGCAGGTCAACGGTTAACTGAAATGTTGACAGCTCTGATTGTCAATGAGCCCTTTTTTTAAAATGGATCTTGAATGTACTATATGTATTTAATTGTCTGATGTTTATGGGGGTGAGGTTCCACTCTTTAGCAGCGTGAACAATAAAATGAGTTTGGCCAAATACACTTCTGTTCCCCGTGCGGCACCTCTGGTTCTGCTCTGATTGGATGTACAAATGTTGACAAACTGTTGGAGAGGAGGTGACGATAAACTGTGAATAATTTTATAGATGAACCATAGATTTAAATATTTGACCATGTTCTCCCAATTAAGTAACCTGTGTTTTTTTAGTAATGGACAATGATGAGAAATGTTTTGTTTCTTGTCCAGAATTTTAACAGTTCATTTTGATTCAAAATGCACTCTATGATCTACTCCCACATCACTCACTGTTTACCCATCTGGTCACAAGCTGGTGCTACATCTCTGAAACCTCTGCAATCACTTTGAAGTGTCTTTTTATAGATAAATAAATGTAATATTTCATCCCATTGAATTTGGTTAGCTGCATCTACAAAATGTTGATATTGCTTTTAGGAATTGTAATATTTTTATTTTTCCCTTAAGCACAAGACTTTTCTGGTAAGTTTCCTCGTGATTAGAGTTAGATTGTGGTCTGATAAACCTGTAAACATATTAAATGATTTTATAATTCTTTCCGGGCTATTAGTAAATATGAGATTGATTTGTGTCTTGGTAGAGTGTGTTATTCTTGCTGGCCTACGGATAACTTGTTTTAGATCAAACATGTGATTTGTTTGAGCTTTTCTCTAGAGGGTTTGTCTTCCCAGTTAATATTAAAATCTCCATAATGATAATTCCCTTCCTTATGAATCCAATACTTGACTGACTCTGGTTCTGGTCATTTGTACTTTTATTACAATGTTGCACTTAGGTTAAGCAGATTAGGATGAAGATGTCAGAAACATTTAAAATGCATTATTGATCTAGCCAAAGTAGCACTGCAAAGTAGCTCATCGGTGTAGCAAAGGGTGATTTAACTTTTAGTCAAATGAAAAATACTGCATCATTACTGTGTTTCTTATGACGTAATTTAAACTACAAAATGGATTGATCTAAGCATATTTACTGTATAGGAAAACATAATTGTCATCAGATATATTTCAATCTGTTAATCTGAACTTTAAAAATCTTGTTGTAACCTTCAAAACTAATAGTAGTATAAATACAGAAGCACCATGAAGCAACAAAAAGCTAGATCAAAGCACTATGGAGAATGTCGGCAACATAAGCCAATTAAATGGGACTGTTGTAGAGGTGAAGGGAGGTGGGGGGAATCTAAACTTCAATAGGATCAGGACAGCTGTGAAACTATAGTGAATCACTCACTTCTCATTTGTTTGTATTGTTGTCTGACACCTGTTACTGTAGGAAAAGAGCAATCTTGACCCTGGTCTGGTTTTTGAACCCAAAACAGCACTGAAACAGACTTTGTATTTCTATTCATACATGATTGTTTGTATGTATTTGTTTTTAACTGGTATCACTCACTTAAACATTTTAATTGCATCTGTGTGTAATAATCCAATGCAATTAAACCATGAAACAAAATTAAAAGGATATCCACAGTTTTGAAATTTACTCTTTATGCAGGTTTTGATTATTTACCTTCTCTCCAGCTAGTCCCAAGGGACCAGCTTCTCCATTGGGTCCTGACTTGCCCTTGGGGCCCTCGGGGCCATCCTCTCCTCTGGGTCCTGATACACCACCCTCACCCTTGATGCAAAGAAAACATATATAAACTGTGTTATTATCTTTACCACCTTATCACTCTCTGCAACAGTAAACATCTGTATTGTCTTCAGGGATGATGATTCACCTTGTCGCCCTTAAGACCCATGTCACCTTTGAAGCCAGGGAATCCATCCTCTCCCTGAAGATGAAAGAGACAAAAAGCTGTTAAGACCTGCGTGTTTTATTATTATATTTAATACAATACTGCTATATATCACAAAGGCACAATTGATACAGTCCAGTCAAATATTGCACATGTAAAATACTTTAAAAAGAAAAACAGACTGAAGACTACACAACAGTGACAAAATCATAGTGAATGTTTATCAGGGCAGTCATAGTCATAGTACTATTGTTAACAGTACAATAGCACCTTAGGATAGTTTAATACTGACACCTAGTGGCCTCTTAGAGCATTCACAGATGCACAGAAGCAGTTTTGAAAGGCAACTGTCTCGCTTTTTCTCTGTTGTTCTACTGGCATCTGCTGGTAAAAATTGGAAATGCACTTTTCAATCTTTTCCAAGGCGCTGCCATCACTGGTTCATGGAGGCTGTGTTCTCAACAAATTATACACTGATGCCAAATTTCGGACATATAATCATACATGAAACCACTACGATAAGAACTAACCCAGTATAGTATGATAAGCATATAAACTTATGTATGATTTGTGATTTGGGTGAATATTTGTCCCACAGGATTTTATTTAAGACAGAAGTATCAAGTAGAAGAGCTTTTAACAACAGCTGTATAGTGTTGTAGGGAATCTCTTAAGAGCATCAATTGCCTGACAATAGAGTGAAAAATCTATCCAGTAGCACTGAGGTAGCAACAGGCTACGTTAAATCACAGCAATCCGAGAAAACAATGGCAATGGATCAATATCCAGTGAAACTGCACTACAAACAGCCTCATTCTGGTTTAATGTTCTACACTCCATTTCAGCTCAGTGGAATGAGGACTTAACTGCCAGCCTGATGGGCTGTTAAGAGATTTTTTCCACTTGCTGGACGGCAATTATGCCTCATTCAAGAGGGAATTGCAACTGTGATAGGTCCAATTTTTAGAGGAATGACATCTGTCAATCATGTTGAGGAAGAAGGGAATACTGGGGACGTATTTACCTTTTCTCCTTTGCCACCTTTAAGGCCTCTAATTCCCTCAGCACCCTGGGAAGAGAGGAGAATAAAGTGAGGATGAAATTCAAGGAAAATGAAAATGTATCATGAAAGGGTGGTACTGTATGACTAAGATAGAGCTTACTTTCACACCGCGAGGTCCAGGGTAGCCAATGGATCCCATAGGACCAGCAAGACCCTAAGATATTTCAAAAACACAAGATTGGTAATATTATAAATATGCATCAACTTTTACTGTAAAGTGTTCCTGCTTTATAAGATAGCTTGACTAGAGATCTATAGTGTATACACTTAATTATTCTGTATATATTAACTATTAGCACAACTTGTACTTACACTTAATGCACTGTTTCTTCTTATTCACCTGCACTGCTTACAATGTTCTACTCTATTTACCTTAGCATATTTATATCACCGTTAATACAGTTCATACGGCTCATACTGTATACATCTAGTGCATTCATACCCCACACTTTTCCACTTCTATTTTTTCTATATTTTGTTCTGTAAATTCTGTACAGTACTCTTACTTTCCTGCTTTTTTGCACTTCTGGTTAGATGGTTAACTTCATTTTGTTGTCTTAGTATCTGTTCTTTGTGTAATGACAATAAAGTTGAATCTGAATCTAATCCAGAGATTTTTTCATTGATTTCTAATGATTTCCTAATGTTTTCATTGAACAGTGAACGCTCAAGAGGCAATAAGCCAAACGTCCGCAATGGCAGCATCTCCTAATATCCAGTAGTGAAATATAACACAATAAAATTAACAAGTAAACTTTGGTAAAAGCCCAATACCTACTTTAATCTAGCCATAGTTCTTTTTTAAATACTAAAATAAAAGTCTTTCTAGTATTCTAGTACTTTTGTTTAAATTCGACTGTACTTGGTCCAATCCTTTAGTGTGTATCTTTTAATTAACATGACAGGGAAGATAAACTACCAGATGGATTCATGTGAAGTGAATTCTGAACTTTTATAAATACAGTAGAATGAACACATCAACTCAGGTTGCCATTATAGAAATTGATTTAATCTCTACGCAGTCAAATTGTCTCGTATAAAGAATTGCATGATTTTAATATTTTTTCTCACATATCGATTGTTAGAGTATCTATATGAACACCATGTCTTGAAACTAGCTAATATTTGATTCAACATCTTCACACTAACTCTTTGCAAAGCATATTTATAGTATTCCATTATTGGTGCCAGCTCAATTGCAGTTTACCACAAAGAACAACAAGGCACTTACAGAGAATTACAACAATAGCCAATCACAGGAAAGAATGAGGTCAATTTAGTGAATTTTATTTCTGAGACAGCTTACCAGATATCATCTAATTGGTGTGGTTATATTAAACCTCACCCTACTGGCACACTATGTGGGCTAAATGCTAAATTTCATTAATGCAAAGTCTGCCCAACCCAGCCTTTTTCCCTGTGCAGTTACACATTTTAATGACTTTGAGAACAAAAGTAATTACATACCTTCCTGTAAAATCAAAATGAACAGCTTAACAGCTTGACGACATGATACTTACAGCTGCTCCTTTCTCGCCCGGTGGACCTTCTTTTCCTGGGTGACCCTATACGAAAAGTTCCAAGAGATTTAGTTGATCGATCTTGTCAACTGGTATCAAATAACAATTAAAAATGAGTCAGGTGTTTTACTTACAGGAGGGCCATCAGCACCAGAAAGGCCAGCCAAACCTTGTTTCCCTTGAGGTCCCTATAAATAGAAAGCAATAAATGGGAAGTTAGAGTAAATAGAAAGACAGATAGTAGATACATAGATCAGTAGACTTATCACGTCTAACAGTATTATGAAAACTAATACATGTTTATCTAATTGGAATCTTAAATAAAATTAAAATACCCACAAGCTAATAAAATACTTTCAGTTAGACAACTTAAGTGCTTATGCAGGAGTAATCCTATAGTTAGTATGTATATAGTGTGTGTGTGTTTTAGCATTCAGCAAAGCCAATAAAGGCCTCAGACCGCAGCATATCTGCAGAATCACTTATGAGGTCTTGACTGAAACATTCACCATTCACTTATCGGAACAGCAGAGTTGTGGTGGGAAGGCTTAAGGGGTGACTGGGTTCCCCATGTACTTACTTTTTCACCTGGAGGCCCGATTGGACCTTGAGGACCAACAAGACCCTGAAAGACAATTGAGTTTGGTCTGTTATTAGGTCAGTCAACCAAACTTATTTTTTCATAACCAAGCTTAGATCATACTGACACAAAATTAAGGGACAAAAGAACACCCGTTTTGTCAATTTGGGAAAGTCTATACCTTTTTTCTGTGTTTGTAATTTGCTTGTTTTGTAATATATACATCTACTTCCTTCTACAATTCCAGCCATATGTTTTTGTCGCTCAGCTACTTCATGCTGATCATTCTGATGTGTTCAGCTCTGTTCCTTCAGCTGGGCAAAGGTTCGCCTTATTCTTTTCTCATTGTTCATTATTTTTCAATTCATTTTAAAGTCACACATCTTGTAAACATCTTGAGAATTCACCCCCTGAAGAATACAAAAAAAGTGTATTAACAATTCATATAAGTGAGCTGTGTTATTTCTCTATGGGGCCCATGCCTTCCCTAAAAGGCATCAATCAGTCTCTAGCCAGGTTTAACTAAAATTAAGTTATATTTGTTCAACTTGTACTGTATACCATCTGGATAGGTCCATAATACAACTTTCCAGGGGAATGACACCATCCTGTCCAGGCTATGAGCATCAGCAGGACTAAAAATCTTGCCTGGCAGTGGTCAATTTGCCCTGGCTACAAAATTGAGTGGGCTGTTTTGTATTAAACATGACTCAATAATTGAATAGTTTTTTGCCTCGCATAGACGATATATTCTGGGTAAGTGCTATCAAATTATCACAATATGTCTCATTTCAGCCAAACAGACCCCAATGCATTATCAGATATTAAGGGAACATGCCAAGATGAAATAGTATCTTCTCTGACAACAATGTTAATGCCAGTATCTTCTCCTTTTGGAATTTCTGTTATTATTAATAATTTAATAATTTCTTAATAATAATTTCTGGTATTTCGGCCCGTGTGTTGTTATCAACTACCTAGTTTGACAACTAGGCCGGATTGCCAGATATAGGCCACCTGTAAAAACGTAAAGCCAGCGCGTAACAGCTGTAACGTTAGCACAGCCATGAAAGCAGCAAACAAACAAACGGCATCACGGAGATAGATTCTACCCGGCCTAAAAAAAATGGCATGCTTCTAACAGTTGCGTGACCAGAGACGTAACAAACCCCGGTAATATTGGTTATTAATAACAGCTCGCAAAAACAAACAAGACACGACCAGTAAATTGATCCCGACTGGTCCTGGCTAACGCCGCCATGCTAACTCTGCTAACTGCTAATGTTACCGGAGGACCAGGCAAGCGGGCCACGGCTGTTTACAACGTGCAGCGTGTTCAGCGGGAGTCATTTTAAGCCAAGAGAGGAGGCTGTAAATCTTGAAGAGAGAACCGTGAGTTAGCAGTGTGATTAGCGATTGTTGCTGTAATTCTACGTCAATAAAGTGTGTATTTCACTCGGGTGGAAAAGGATGCCGAGGTTATGGAATTTTGAGCGATTCCTTGAGCCGAGGAAGTATATCTCTTAGTTGTGAACATAGCTCCGCGTGAGCACAAGCTTTTATGACTGCCATATTGCCACCATCTAACGTTAGCTACTCCGCTGTGCTGCAAAGAAAAGTCTAGCAACATTGTTGTGATTGCTGTGGTCTCAGCCTTGGAACCCACCTGAACGTCGAGTCTGGGGAGGACGGGGTGAGGGAGATGACTCTTTCCAGTATTTGCACTGCAGTAACTATTTTAAACCCTAGCTGTCAGTATTATATATTGCACCTTTAGGAAAACAGAATTGGTAGTGATCATCCCAATTCATTGTATCTCATTGCACAATGGATATGGCAACAAAGATAGAGTGTGTAAAGGACAGATTGAGACAGAGAGCACAGGAAAGAAGAGTGAGGATAAAAAAGAAAAAGAATGGAGGACACAACAGGAAAGATAGAGCAATCAGACAAGGTTAGAAAAAAGAGAAACAGATAAAGAGAGGATGGAAAATAAACTTACATGTGGACCAGGCATACCCTGTTGCCCAGGAGGCCCTGGCTCTCCTTGTGGACCCTATGCATAACAAAGAAAAAGATGCTATTAATATTTCCAATCGCTTCCAAAGTGCTACAATTAAATCTGTTCTATTGTAAATTTTGAATCTGCGATTAAAAATTAAGCAATATTCAGATAATTTAAACAAACACAGCCAAGGACTAATTAAATTTTATATACTGCATATGGGCAACGAGTAACAAGTCTTAAAGGCATTTGGTGCCATGTGTCTTTTGTTGTTTTTCCACACATAAACTGTGCTACTTGGTTAGGTAAAAACTGTGGGTGACCTTGCTTGGTCAACTAGTTGACCCACAAACAGTTGAATTGGCTTCATCCAATCTATTAAGAATGTGAAACAAAGAAATAGGATACAATGGCTCATGAAGCAGAGCTGTCTGTGTTCTGGCCTTCTCCAATGTTATGTTTTGTTCCTATCAAAGCCAGCCTTAAAATCTAGGTGCTGTTCAGAATCTAAGTTTGGCTATGAAACACAGCTTTCTCTACATAAACGCTGTGGGGCTACAGAGCCATCTGGGTATGGATTAAGGCTAATGAGACAAACTGAACTGGTGGGTTGTTTGGTATGCCTGCTGAGAATCAGTGTGTCACAAACCAAACATATACAAAAACCAACAATACCCATGTGAAGCAGTCTACTCCAGCTGTTATAACAAACACTAAATACAAAAGCTGGATTCAGAGATGTTAAAGTAGCTTGACTGAGATTGTTAGCAGGGCCTGGAGTGCAAAATGTAAAGTTTAAAAAAAGATCCAAACACAGCAATTTGGGATCTTCACTCTTAAAGGATGTCTTTAAAACATCCAAATGTTAGAGCCTGTTTCTAAACCCTTTGGGAAGCTTTTCTACTGTGGATATTTTCAAGTATCTCGAAGGTCAATACTAACTTTGGAGAAATGAATGAGAAGCACACCCTATTCCCATTGTTTTGTGTCCCTTTAACAGCTCAGTGACTCAGTGACCACAGACAACATATGGGCTTGCCCAGCTTGCATGACCAATGCTATGGTCACACGTCCCACTGAGAAGCTGAATGCATGAGCGGGCCATCACAGACAGGCATTTTGGTGTCATTCCTTATTCCTTATTAAAGTTATTAAAGGCCTCATTCTCACAACCTGCTAAGCCAGCAGGGTTTGTAGTTAAAGAAAAAGGTCTGACGACTACAATAAGCCACCCCCTATCTCCAGCTACCACCTCCCGTCAGCAAATAACCTATTACCCCTTCTACACAGGAGAGAAGTATACTGACCTGCAATTGGCCTCAAGACGGCCAAATTACATTTTGCTTAGGTGGTCTTTACAAATATTTGCCGGATTCTTCCCTTTATAATAGTTCTGTCAAACGATTAAAATATTTAATTGCAATTAATCGCATTAATGTCATAATTAACTCACAATTAATTGCACATTTTTATCTTTTCTAAATGTCCCTTGATTTATTTTTGTCCCACTATTTTTTTTCTCATTTTAATGCTCTTATCAACATGGAAAAGTGGATCGGCTTGCTCTGTGCAAATGATTTTTATTGAAAACAACATTGGCACATAAGCTACTGTTGTGTTCAATTTCACACGTAACATTCTCACTTTGACGAGGGGGCGGGAAATTCATATCAGCTGTGTGCTTGGCCAACAAGCTGTATTACAGACTGGACGTGCTGTGATGACACAATGCACAGATCACTTTGGTCTTGTCAGTGGAACCATTTGGCAACTTCAAAAAGTCAACTTTTCATTAAAAATCTTATTGGCATCCATTTTGGTGTCTCGTGCTCGCCATCCACTCAAAACGTAACGTTACTACTCTTTGGCCGGCTCGCAAGCCCAAACAAGTGTGTGCGGAGTGCCTGTTGTTTTGTTTCTGGTCTAGCTACATCTGGTGAGGAGTTGCAGTTTTTCTAATGTTACTAGGTGTTGCAACAGCATGTGAAAAAACTACAAAGTTTGCTAGGCCAAAAAATTGACGCCATTAAAATGGGTTTCCGTTAACACTGTTAAAAAGGCGTTTAACTGACAGCACTACTTTATACTGGTAAATTTTGAAAATGAGTAAACATAAATATTTCTCACCATGTTTCCTTTGGGACCAGCTTGCCCATCAATTCCAGGAAGACCCTAAAGAAATCATAACTTTAACAATGACAATCACAGCACATATAACGAGTACACAATTAATCGATACAGAAAGTGTACTTACACGCTGTCCACCAGTACCTGGAGACCCTCTGGGGCCAAGCAAACCTCGAGGACCCTGTATATCAAGACAAACATAGATTTAGGCAAAATGAAGTACACTACATTGTGTGTCATATTAAAAAATTGGCAGGCGATAAAAAACTGGTGTAATATACTGAACATCTGTAATCCTTAAAGCAGATTAAGTGTGTAAAATAATGACCCCTTGTGCCCATATTCGGCAACTGCAAGGACATTTCAGGGAGTGAGCATGAAAGTTTCTCATCTCAACATAAATCATTGCACTTACTGTGCTCTTTTATCTAATGGACAGTGTGTGTGATGAAATGCTGTACAACTATTGCTTTAAAAGGACAACATTGTTTCGGATATGACAGGGAGCTACCATTTTTCATGCAACTCAATGGTCCTTTTGAACTGAACCTGGCAGGACATGGCAGTTTTTCATGGGTAATGACAGAACAACACATTTCACAGTTCTATTTTCTGATCTTTTATCTTTTCCAGATCTTTTTTCTGTTTGGCAAGGTCCGGATTACAAATGCAGCGGTCCTTGCAGCTAGGAATGCCGATACAGAAGCAAGAGGGGTGTGTTAAAATAATTGCCAAAATGAAAGTAGAGGAATGAATGAGGGGTTGAGGCCTGTTGTAGCAAAGGAAATCAGCAACATGATGGTTCATATATTTGGCAATTTCTTATTGGTTTAACAATCCTATCTAACTGTGTCATTAAATAATAAAGTAATTTTTTATTCTTTCTTTTTTGTTTTATTTTTCTCTTTTTATTTTTTTATTTTTTACCTGTAGCACTTTGAGATTTAGTGATGAAAAGTGCATTATAAATAAAAGGTATTATTATTATATTAAATAAATACACTTACACTGTCTCCAGCCACACCTCTCTGTCCAACCTGGCCATCTTCACCCTTGATAGAAAAGGAAATGTGTGTTATCAAGGAATGCAGAGTATTTTTTAAGACTTTTGAGAACAAGGTTAAATTCTATGGTGACTTACTCTTGGGCCATCCTCTCCTGGAGGCCCTGGAGGTCCTGTAGAACCATGTTCACCCTGGAGAAAAGATCCCAGAAAAGGAATATCAACAAATAGTTGGAATGGCAAGTAACTAGAGAGTCCACAAGCTTGATCACTGCAGATTAGACAACAACGTTCTTGAAAAAGTATGATATGGGGGTCAAAATTCATAAAACAAAGAGAAACATTGTTAAAAAGACATTAACGAAAATGGCAACAAAATTGCCTTTATTCTGCAGTAGACCATAATTGGCATGGGCCTATATGGTTTGTAGTATTTAAAGTGTTCTATAAGAACTGGCCTTCCTCTGGTGGCTCTGTAATTTACCAGTATGGGCTAAGGCATGAAAGGCTGTCTAGAAATACAACTCTGTGATCTCTGTCCTCTCTCTTTAGGCTCTACCCAGGCCCAGATTCCACAAACACTAAACTCAGCACTCTTCATTTGCCTCCAGGCCTGGTTAAATGCAGAACAAGTGGTTCTGGAGTCGGTCCGACCCCTCATAAGTGGGTCAAAAGCCCTGATGAGTTCCACTGATTTAGAATTCATATCTGTCAACACTGGAGTGTACATGAGATGGAGGGGAGGTGGCCTTTGAGCAACCAATCAGGCCTGGTTCTGCTGTAAAGACAGGGTATAGAGCGGCAATAACTGATCAATGAGGGTTTCTTTAGGTCTAGAAATAAGAGACTGTAAGATCTTATTTTTGGAAACAGATATACGTCTTTGATGATGTTTGTCCTCTGACCTTGTTCATTCACCAAACCCAAAATTAGCTCTCCTCATACTTACTCTATGCCCTTTTTCTCCAGGAAGACCAGGGAGGCCGTCAAAACCTCTGTCACCCTGAAACAGCACAGTAACAAATGGTTAGCTCTTTCAAGCCAAGCAACTTTTCAAATACATCTCAAAAACACGCACTGGTTTATTGGATAACCCGATTGTGTACATTACCTTGGTCCCTGCCTCTCCTGGCATTCCTCGTGCACCATCGGCTCCATTACGACCCTGGAGGACATGCAAATATCATGTCAGAATACATGGAAATCACATTTCAAAAAGGATAATGGTTTAATGGTTCTCACTAGTTTAGTTTAGTTAACTAAACATTACTTTATGAATATATGCAACACGCAGGGACAATAATTGAGTGCAGCTGAGTTATTTGAAATAAGGCCATGGATGAAACTAGACATGCTCTTCTCCTTGGGCACCAGAGCACTTGCACCTGTGTTGGCATGACATATTAGAGGGATTTAAATTTAATCTTCTGTATGTCTAGAGGAGGTGAATAAAAAAATGACTTCTATAAAGTATAAAAAACATCCTGGTGGAGCCTGGTTGGAAAGAGATCTTACCCTCTTTCCTGCTTTCCCTGGTGGACCAGTTGCACCCTGAAGACCTCTGGGTCCCTATGGGGAAAGCATATGAATGTTATAAATAAAACAGTGAACAGTGAAGACATGATTGATGTGCAATTTAGGTTAGGTGTAAATAAAAATCAAGAAGTTACACATGATGATAGTTATGTAAAACTAAAGGTACTCATCTCACCTGTGGTCCGGAGTCACCACTGTCACCTTTAAGTCCAGCAGCACCAGGACCTCCCTATTTAAAAATCATAGACACAAAGCCAATAGTTTGTCATCCCATCATTTGGCTAGGAAACAAGAATAATCTATGTTGGTCTAAAAACTCATGCAAATCTAAACACACAAAATGTGAGATTTCAAACCTGTATTGTGAATATACAACAGAAATACCCACTGGAGCACCTTTGTATGTGTACAAAATCCCTATCTCAAAGAGTTACAGGATTGGTGTAACATTCTTGTGTTGTTTGAGAAAGGCACAAGGGCACACCCAAAACGTAAGGGAAAGCTTCAACTATTATCAGTGTTTTTTCATTCAACTATTCAAGCTGGATATCCTGTTTAAAAAAAGAAAAATTACAATCCGCTACAGATTGATAGGAAAGAGGGTGGCGTGTGTATAAATGCGGGCATTTGCATGTGTGGGTGTGTGTTAGGAAATGATAAATGCTAACCCTTCACAGGAAGAAGATTTAGTCACTATGTTTTTCATAAACTGTGAAAGGAATGGTTGTCACAGTAAGTAGATCAATGGGGTGTGTGTGATTGTGTGTGGACGGTTTTCAAAAGCTACTCACCACAGGACCAGATCTTCCTGCCATGCCCGCTGGCCCTGGAGGACCTCTCATGGTCAGCTGTAGATCAGACAGAAACAACCCATTAACCACTGGTCAGCTCACAATTACGACACTCTTGGCTTTTTTGATGAACAATTGAATGTATAAAAACAAAACCACATTTCCTTCTCTATCAGAAGAATGTAGGATAATGCAGGTTTTGCATAAGAAGTGCAGCCATGTCTGCATATTTTAAATTTATTAGAATCCAGTGAAGTGATCTTAGTCTAGTCTAGTGATTTCTTAGTCTTATGGAGACACAAACAATATATTGAAACTTCTGAAAATAAGTGGGCTTTATTCCTATTTTTGTAACCTCAACATAACCATCATGTGCAAATTCTTGTTTGTTTAAGGGAATATTTATTGCAAAATGAATCTGTTATGCATGTTAAAATGCTTCATGTAGTCCCTGTACTAAAGTAGGAATTTGTCATATTGAAATATTGAAACATTCATTCAACCAAAATGAATAATGACTTAAGAAAATAAAACACTAATACAAAAACAATTTAGCCTCCGTGTAGCATGTGCAAACTTTACTTTGTTCTTGTTCATGGTTGACCACAGTCTATTACTGCCAAAAACGTTTGGGATTAATTTGCACCCTGATTACTGAATGAGAGAATTTGCTCAATCAAACCAAAGCGATTAAGCACTATGCTACATTTAAATCTGAATCACACGGCATTTGCTTTGTGGCAGGTGTGAGGTAACATTTCCAGACTACAAATAGGTTGAATTCCACAATTTGTTACATTTTACATTACATGACATTTGGAAGCCATTTTTTTCCTTTCGGGTCAAACTACTGGCATAAAAAACAAATATAGAAAGGTGACAAGTGCTTTTAAGACATCACCAAACCAGTTTTTGCCAACTTCCACTCATAGAGTGTTGTGAATGTGTGAATATCGAGTGTTTGTGCAACATTTAATGAACTCCATGTGTTCTACTATAGATCACACCTTGCCTGCAGCCATATAATCCAGCCTGATTTTCAACAGTGCTTTGGTTATCAGGAGGGAGTGTGAACATCTGGTGTGGCTTTATAGACTACCTAACCTAACACAGGTCCATATTTCGGAATTTAGACAATTTATAGGATGAGCGGGACCTGTGAATAGTGATTCCTTCTTTCATTATTTACTAAACCCCTGGGACATTTACAATGATAATTGTTAAGCTTCTATCAAATAATTGTGTCCACAGCATTTTTTATTAATTAAAATCTCAATTTTGCAAATGAACTGGATTTGGTTGAAGTTCCATGGCAGATGGAGTTACACAACATCATAGTAAAGTCTCCTCTCTAAATTAAAAATGATGGCTCATACTTACCCTAGCCTGAGAAAGGATGGCCTGAGCCTGAGCTTCTTGAGCTGAAACTACAGGACCCTTGTGTGACTCACCGCCCGCACGGAACTGTCAACCACAGAACAAAAAAAAAACACAATTAAAAACAAATTGACTTGTCTCTTTTTTACAGAGTAAGGTCTCTTATGGTCTCCCCTGGTGAGTGTTTGTTCAAATCATTTTTTGTTTAACCTGTAAAGCTGTCAACACACACACATACACACACACACACACACACACACACACACACACACACACACGTGTCGCCAAGCCTCAGTCACTGGTTCCACTCCATTGCAGTGGCTGACATTTACAAGGTTGATTTGTAACCCAACTAAAGTTGTGATCCTTTGGCCTACTGGTGATGCTATGAGGTAAACTTACTAAATGACGAAGAAGACTATATGAAGCGAGTTCACGGGCTGGTGGGGTGTACAGTATGTGAAGGAAAGTAAGACCGACAGCCAAGTGGACATGTGGAAAGCAGCAGTACTTACTGGAAGCATCAGAATGGTACCTGGAGGCCCAGGAATACCGTCTGAACCAGGAAGACCAGGACGCCCTGGAGGACCCTGGAGAATCAGAGGAGGGAGGGAGAGTTGGTTCTTTTCTAAGTACAAAGACTTAATGTCTTGTTATGTTTGTGTAAGGAAATTTGAGCTGAACCAAAGTATATAAATTCCCCATTTACTGCAATACTGCTATTCAAAAGAACCTATTCATTTATTGTTGTCAACAAACACATCCTGAAAGTACTGTATTCAAATCCTCATTTGTTGACTTGTATATCAGTGTGTAACGTTGCTCGGAACAATTAGTTTGATGTGGTTAATAAGCGAGCCATTTATTTTCCTATGAGAGAATATATTATTATTTTGCCAGTTTTCTGTATTCCCCTGGAGGAGCTCGGCAAATTGAAAAGTAGAAAACAAACAATATCAGTACTAATAAATAACAGCAACACTGCTTTACAACAATCTACCTTATTGTTGCCTATTCCAAATAGATAATTGACTAATCCTACCAAGAAGACTAAGACAGGGGATTCAATCCCGGGCAAAGACATATACTGTATTTTCATTAAGCTGGCCTAGAGATATTGCCTGCAAGAGAGCACCAACTTAATAGCAAGACTATAAATCCTCAGCCATGGCCCTGCGATGCTGTATTGCTCATCCCATACTAATTTATAGGAAGGTGAAGTGTAGGGTGTTAGCATTTTATGTCAGCATTCAGATCAAAGTACAGCTGAGGTTTAAGTCAATCTTGTGATGAAAACATGTTTCTGACAGTTGAAAAGTCCAGGGGTCACAAAATTCTTCAGAATTCATAATCTGGGACTGTACCAAATTTCACGGAAATCTATTCAAAAGCAAAATAATTGCATAAAGGTTGCTCATCCTGGATGACAGGAAGAATAAACAGTTCAATTATACTGGAGATAGATTGTGATCTAACAAAGAAAAAAAATTATCTTAAGGATCAAGACTAAGCAGGACCCATTCTTTCCAGAGAAACTAAGGATCTATTTAGCAGGCTTGTCATGTGCAGCAATCTCAGACTGCTCAAATTGAAGCCACGTGTTCCCATCTGCCTTTTCCCAGAGGTGGTAAATACTCTCCATGCATTGCTGTTATAGTAAGCAAAGCGGCATCTAGTGTTAATGACGCTCCCACATTGCTTGAGAAAGTTGTGTTTGGGTGGAGAGGAAGGAGACGGTGATTATGAGAGAAATGAGCCGATCAAACGTGGAGTCCAGACGGATACTGTCCGCAACAGAAAACCAGAAGACCACAGAAACGAGTCACTTTTAATGCAGCCTTCAGTCCTAAGCAAGACTGTTTCTCATGGGAGGAAACAAAGGGAGGAAAAGAGACTTTTTTTTTGGATTACTTTGACACTGTGGAACAATAAGCCTTTTGTACAGACAATTTCTGTTGGTCATATAGAGGAGGTGTGTTAGGTTGGTTTTTTTTGTTGGCATTTAAAGGGTTAACCTCCAGAGACAGTATATAATTGCTAAAAGGATGATGAAGGAGGGGTGCGGGGCAGTCATCACATCTGTGAAAAACAAGCTGAGATATAGCTTTGTGGAGGGGACAGACACTTATGCTGTGTCATCCAATCAATCAAATAAATGAGTGCTGGGTAAAAAGGGGTTGAGAATGTTTAAGTATCTAAACATTTAAAAGCAAACTCCTTGAGGTTCTCACAAGTCCTGTAGCATTCCGACACAGCTGTTTCTCAGAACTTTCCTTTGTTGGTATATTGACAGTTTATGAGCATCTCATTTCCCTGCCCCACTCCTTGCTAACCCCCCCCTTCTGCTGCAGCAGTAAGCTGTGTCCAATTGTATTATTCATTCCATTGCATTGAGACTTTACTCCACAGCTTTCCAATTAAGAAGACTAATGCAGGGGTGTTTGTAGTTTGTATTGTTATTGTGATATATACAGTTTGCTGATTCCCAGAGTTCCACAACTAAAATGAATGGCTAAGTTCAAAGTTAGTAATTCAGTACATGTTGTGTCAATTATAACTTGAAAAAAATGTGTTTTACTTATCTGAAACCTAATTTGATTTGTGCACAAATGTCCTTTTTTTAGCCAAATATAACCAGTTAATTTTAAATGTTGCATGGTGAGTAAAGAATGGGTGACAGAGCTTCTCAGAAGCATCTGTAATCAGCTGTGAAATGAGGCCACTCTTTACTCACCCTCTCACCGTGATCTCCGTGGGGACCTGGAGGACCCTGCAATCCTGGGGTACCAGGAAGACCCTGAGACCACACACACAAAGACACACATGTACTTTAGCATATTATATCCCCAACTGCTGCTAACCAGCATTCTCACCACAGTCAGTCTATCCAGTATTTCACATGCATAGGCAGACAGAGGCATAGACATGGGTTTAGAAAGAAATAAGCCTCAATATAAAATAGCCCCCAACCCTCCTCTCTCATGCACATTCTCGCACAAAGACACACACGTACACACATTCACGCACAAATACACATTTTGACTGTCTCTCCAAACTCATGCTTCACTCGTGATCAGGGCTGATGCTCTTTCCATAAAGATTTTTTTCCCTCTTTAGCGGTTCTCCATCTGTGGAAGGCAGACAGGAGTGTGGGAGAACGTGATACTCACGGCTTGGCCGGGGGCTCCTTGGGGTCCTTCTATAAGCATCCCCTGAAAAAGGAAAAAGTGGATACAGTAGCATTACAGGGCAGCCTGTAAATCCACAGGCAATAAAGAAAGGGGGCGGAGGGAATTAGAGCCAAAGGTTTGGGTTTAAGGAGTTTACTTACAGCTATGAGCTTAAGACGTTAACAATACATTAGTTATCTGATGTTCTATTCTATATCTGTGTATGTGTGTGTGTGTGTGTGTGTGTGTGTGTGTGTGTGTGTGTGTGTGTGTGTGTGTGTATTTGGATAGGAACCTCAGCTGGTACAGATGGCATGGGAGGACAGACGCTAAGTGCAGCTTCTATTTTAGTCCATGTTTAGCCTATAGTGGTAAATTGTATAGGATAGCACTATAATAAAAATTGGGCATTTTATGTAGACAGGAGTTGTTTTGTCTATCACCAAAAATGTGTGTTGAATCTTATCAGGGGGGAAGTCTTGGTTGTAAGTACTTTAGAGAAATAAAAGTGAAACTGAAACAAATAAAACAAACATATGTCTTTTATTTTATTTGTTCAACACAACAGATAAAAGAAGACATAGTCCCCAGCACCTATGCAATGAATTGATTTAGGACGAGTAAATACTTATAAATCATTGTGTGCAACTGATGGAAAAGTTAGCTATCATTTCCAGGATAAAAGACTAAATACAAGTTTGATAGCTAGCTGTTTAGCAACTACCAAACATCCTATAGTTAAAGCATGCCAAATATACTGCAGTATCTTAGAGTGTGAAGACATTTCTTTCAAATACATTACCCTTAGAGGAATTAGTGAATGTGTCTTTCTACATTTCAATGTCAGCTGTTTTGGTACACAAAAGTGAGATTTATTTTGAGAATTAATACACAGCAGTTTAATGCTTCACTTACTGGCTCAATGACAGCAGGTTCACCCTTCTCTCCTTTTTCTCCCAGGTAGTTTTGACCTCCATCCACCTACAGACATAAAACAGACCAGGGGAACGTTTTACACAGTAACAGGCCAAAAATGTCCATGTGAGGGTAGAGCACCAATGGTCTGAAAGCCAAAAATGGAAAAAACTGAGGCCCTGTCCTGTTGGGTGTCTCCTCTTTTATAGAGGTTACTTAAAATACCGCCAAAACTGCTCAAAGAAAGGCTTAGCAAAGTGCTGACTAGTGTTCTGCATGGATTTAGGTAGTTCTCAAGAAAAAAAAAAGCTGATTTTTTTTTTCTGCCTGCTGGAAAAATACAACTCAAAAATCATGTAGCAAGAAGCTATGATTTAGACTTTAGTCTGACTCTTATATAGTAAGCTTATATAAAGCCAGAAACGCAAAAAAGCCCCCAACTGTGCACAAATGCAGAGGTCGTTACCTGACACTATCCATACAATGACTTCACATGAGAGGAATTCACCAACCACCTACAGCAGTGTGTCCAAAACCCACTCAATTGTACAGTTAAGCCTGGAGAGGAGACTCTTTGAGAAATTCATGGATAGGGGTGTGGTGTCCTGAGATTTGCAGGACGGAGAGCACTAATGGAGCGGTTCGGATTAACCCAAGGCAGACAGCTCTCAAGCCAACTTCTAGACAGGGACCAAGTCACTTCCTGCCTCTGAGAATCTGGATGCTGAGGCATGGGAAGGGGGCTGGAAACAAGCCATGATAGACACCGGCTCAGCAGATATTTTTGTCTGGTTTTAGATATCGATGTTGATGGATTTGGTTAATAAATATGTGCAAAGACTTAGTTTTTCATCAGGTAATCCAAACAGACCATTGGTGGGATAACCAAGAAAGAAGCATGTCTTTCATAAACAGCAAAGATCAAAGAGGCCAAAGGTTATGGAGGGCGTGTCTGTGCTGACAGCTGGGTCGACATCTGTTTATCTGCAGGAGACTAAGATAGACATGGTATGTGTTTTTTCCTTGCTGGTGTATTTGTGTTTGGTGCATGCAGAATGCTCCACTCAAGAACCCAATACCATTAGAAACAACAAACAAAAAGGGCACCGCAAACAACTCATCAAATCTTGTCCATCTTTCCACATTCCTGACCACCACCTCTGTCTTTTTCTCCCCTCCCACCATCAATCCTAACCACATCAGGACTTACGTTGCTCTCTCGGATGTCCCTCTCTGCTGGAACACCAGGACCAAACTCGTCCTCATATGTTGCAGATGTAGGCTTGGCATCAGTGGGACCATAATCATCATAATCACCGTATTCATATGGCTTCTCTACGATCTCTTTGTTGTCAAATTCCTTTAGGTCGTATTCCTTAAACTCATACACGTCTGTGGCAGGATCCACCTTCCCTTTGGTTTCATCTGGGGCAGCGGTTTCCACAGCAACGGTGGGGTCCACCCCAACCTGTTCCACACCGGTGATGTAATCATCCACTATTTCCCCTTCATAGCTCTGGGATCAATCCAGGCATTGTAAAGAGGGGGCATGGGTTGGTAAGATAGGAGGGAACATGGAAGTTTGGTTAGTAAAAGCAAACCATGTGAACAGCTTCAATAATTCACATGTTTTTTTTATGATACATGATTCACAGTCAAGGCAGTAGTATTTAGCATTAAACTACACTGAAAGTATTGCATACCAACTAGGTGAAACTATTATTAAGAGTTTTTAATTTAGCTGTGCTTTGGGTTGGCATCCAAATTGCAACATATGTGAATTAACAAGCACTGTTATTAACATTGACATCTACATTCATATTTTATATTAGGAAATGTTTTCTGCAAAGCAATAAGAATATGAGATCTCCCAAACTGTTGACACATTGATGTTTAAAAAAGTAAACTGTAAACTATTGTACAATATGGGATAGAAATGCTATATACTGTTAAATACATTCATGCTTTAAATGACAGTATGTCACACTAGTGAGATAATTTAGACAGCATGTTAAAGTGTTTTCCCTAGGTTCAAAATTTTTGGTTGCACATATTTATTGTGGGGTTTAGGTGTCCTCCCTTAACAAAATGTTACTTTTTTCAATAAAAGAATCATTTTTGGACTGTTGTTATTACCATATTTGTTTTAAAAACACTGAAAAACCTAGAGTAGATAATAAATAAATAACATTCAAAAAGCTTGAAGACAAAACTCGCTAAAGTAGAATTTGGAGCAGAACAAGTAAAGTCAAAATCAGAGCTTTTAAGAACAAGAAGGAAAAAAAGGAATACTAGCAGGACCTTCACACGTTAGAAACTGAGGCACTGAGGAAACGTTAACAAGCTTTGCCTTGTCAATCAGACTGCACTCAGCTAGTTTTCAATTATGCCAATTGGTGTTACACTCAAATGCATCATCAGCATGCTTACAAATTTGCTTTTGTAAGCAATCCTTTTGTCAGTTAAAAGTTGTTGCATTCGGGAGCACTGCAGGAACTCGTTTAACGGGATCTTTTCATAGTCCACAGATTTCTTAGGCAAAAGGCATTAGAGGTTAAACATTCTGTTAAGAGTCCTTCTGGGTTTTAAACAGTCAATGAATTAGGTACCATTTGAATCTTTCTTCTTCATAAACACGGCTAAATCCTCAGCTTTTAATTCACCAGTCTATTTCTGTATATAGTAGCCTACAATCAGTCGCAAACAAATCTCTGTACCAAATACCAATAGTATTTTGTACATTGTGTTAAGTCTATGGGCAATATGACCCTGTGCCATTGTTTAAAAGTTGGCCAGTGCATCAAAGTCCTCAGTAATCAGACAAGTGTTCCATCATGGGACAGCATATCTTTAGTTTCCATGGTTAGTCCTCTAGCCTGTCATGCTAAATTTTAAATGAATGTAATGTCTCAAGCGGAGTGAAGCTGTGTTATCCACCTCAAGGTACATCACAATGCAATCGGCAGACATTTGGCTGGCGGAGCACACAGCCATATTGCTTTAGTTTAATCCCCAAATGTTCTTCATTATGTTGTGTTTTATGTGATGGTTTAGCACAAATTAAGACAGGATCTGCCAAATTCAGGATATGGCAGAAACTAACTGGATGCGTCTTTCTACTGATTTTCCATTGGTTACGGTTCATTAAATGACAATGCTTTCCTGCTACGGCCCTTATCCAGACTCTGTTTGATTCGGTTTCTCATGGAAAGCAAGGAGTAGAGTGAACAGTTTGATCTTAGCAGAACCTTGTTGGGTTTCAAACTCCAAAGACGATCATAAAATTATGTTATGTTGTTTGTGATACCCAAGCAGTTTTATTGAAATTTCATTTTAAACTGGTTATTATATAAATAGGAGTCTGGATGTTAATTGGATGGGTGGATGATAAAAATCAGTGGGGGGTTGGTTTTCCACCACGATGGTGGTCCAAACCTTTCCAATTTCACAGATCAAGTCAAGAAAACAAATAATTCTACATTACAATCCCAAATGAGGTTGAGAAAAATACACATATTTAAAAAAGTTACCTCTCCTTGTCCAGCGGTCTTAGTGGGGGTTTCGGGCTGATTTCCGTCCACTGTGGTGTAGTCATACTCACCCGTGTAGTAGTCTCCACCCACATTTGTCTAAAATCAGGCAAGAACAGCACACATGGAAAGCATTACATGTATAAAATGGGTAAATTCTATTTCAGGTCATATTCAAGAGATGTTGTTAATGCACCCATTTATTTGAGGATCAAAACAAATGTTATTGTAGTCATGATATGTTCGAAATGTGTAGAATATACAGTATTTTGCTAAAAATACAATACAAATACAAATACAAGACTTAAGGCTGGCATCAAGACATGCCTATGAAGCAGGACGTGGGGGGGGAGAAAAATGAGAAAGAAAGCGTAAGAGAAAGTTGAAGATTAAAAATGAGAGAGAAGGACAAGGCTGAAAAAATAGATCAGGTCCTTGTATATGTGTTATTTGTTAAGCAATATGAATATGACTGTACGTGTTACCTCAGTCTTGGCTCCTTCAGTTGGGGGAGCGTCAGTGATTAACTCTCCTTCATTGTAGTCACCATATTCACCATATTCATAGTTAGTGTACTGTAAGGAAAAAAGGATGGGGGGGGCAATCAATTTATTAGTGCAATCATGTAAATAAGGCAGCACAACATCTCAGAGACATGTTGCACATTATTTACATGGCATGTAAGAGATTATCATTTTTCAAACAACAGTTGAAAAAAAGGTTTAAACCATTAAATTATCAATATATTATGTTGTAATTATGCTATTTTGGAAATAGCATGTTCAAATGTAGTACAACAAATATATTCATATTGGAAAACTTTTTTCCAATATTTTTGCATAAGGACAGCAACAATCCTTGCTACCCTACCCAATCAAACCCCAAACCCCCCCTCCCCTCGAACGTCCCATGACCCTATTGAAAGGTTCATGTATGTAACCAAGCAAACAGCAATTGAGATTCTTGTTTGCTTCCAACAGGATGTTAGAGGGTAAAAGTGATGCCAACGAAAACTTATCTGTCTCTACTTTAATTCTGTATGCCAACAATGGCTCCAGGGTTTCATTAAGGAGACCATTAAGAAACCAGAAACTGTCCTGACTTTTCGCATGTTGGTTAAATATAGGGAACATACAGAATACAGTAGCAGGGGGTAAACCACTGTTAAACCAGTATCTGTAAAAACATGTGTGTTCCGACCATAGTTACGTTTGAGAATTATTTAGACCTGGAGTGGCTTCCTTGTTACTTTAAAATAACAGTTTGATATTCGGGGAAACTTCACGTTGGATGAGAAGATCAATACCAGTCCGGTCGTGAATTATGAAAATGGAGCCTGGATACAGTTAGCTCAGCTTAACTTAGCATACCGACTGAAAGCAGAGGCAGACAAATAACCTGCCCGACCAGCAAGCTATTTCCTCCTCTTTCCAGTCTTTGTGCTAAGCTAGTCTAATCATCTCATCGGTCCAAAGAGCTCATTGGCAAAGAATCAAATAAGTGTATTCCCAAAATGTCAAACTATTCCTTTAAATCACTTATGTTGATGGCTATTTCTTGGCACACTGCATGCAAAAAATATAATAGAATGCAGTTTAGTAATTTTAGCCCATAAAAAAGTAAAAATTTAAGATTCCTCGTCTCGTAGTTCTGTAAACACTGTGAAAAAGAGTGAGGTAGATTAAGTTAACCGATTTGCATCGCTCTATCAGCGCAGGGATAAATATTAGTCCCTGGACAACTGCTAAGCTCATAAAAATAATACAAGATCCACGGCCTTCTGCAGTGTTGGCTTGGCCTCCGTTCAGTGGCCGAGAGAGAGAGAGAGAGAGAGAGAGAGAGAGAGAGAGAGGTCACACAAGAGAGTAGCCTTGGCCAGACCAACTAGACTGACTGAGGAGACAAGGAGAGGGACAGGGAGAAACATAGAGAATGAAGGAAGAATTTGTAAAGATTTATGGTGTTGAAGCGCTTGGCTGAGCTGAAGTCCTTCAACACAGGCTTGGATGAAATGCATAAATAATAAAGTAGGTTCTTAAAAAGCTCCCCCTTCCTCCTCCTGCATCCCTCCCTCCTCCTATCTTAACCCAGCTGCAGACATGTGGCTGACGACTGAAAGAGCGGAGTGCCCCAGGTCAAGGAGCGTCATCAGAGGCTAAAACCAAAGCTACGTACACAAACTGGCAAGCTGTGAAACTAAATATTTGTCAGTTGTGAAAGAGAAAATGAATTCTTTAAATTACTGACGTGGAATGCAGGAAAAACATTCCTATTGTAACTGTGCAGAAACCAACAATTAAAAAAACCAATTTACAATGTTCTTCAAAAAAAAACTGCTCCCTGCTCTGTATTTAGAATTGACAAGCTCCTTGTCTTGGCGCTGAAGAATAACGTGATGATAAAGCAATATTTTCCAGGACACGATTCTCACTGTACAGCCAATATTTTCAAATAGAGGACCGGCTCCTGATTTTTTTCTTGAACCAGGGATCTAAAGTCTACTTTTCCAGGTACTGGGAGTCTAGCTGGGGAAGGAAAAGCTTAAATTTCCCTGGGAGTCTGGGCAGAGCCTGCAGAACTCGTTAGTGATATAAATCACGGGGCCACTCCAAAGTGGGCTCAGACTCCGTGGCAGGGAAAAAGGAAAAGTTTCCAGTGTGAGCTCATCAGTTATTTAGTGAAATACTGAAGGAAAATGTCAGCCGACAAAAAGGAATGAACTAGCAAAATAACAAAAAAAATGAGGATGAAAAAGAAAAAAATGAAGCCCTGACACTAAACATTGTATTTCAACTAAAACATTAGGCTAAAGAGGCTGCAACAAATGATGCTTTGGAGCTAGTGGCAATTAAATTTCAATTTGAGAATATGAGCTCAAACTCAACAATGTATTTTGATATGTCAGCACATGTCAGTTTCCACCAGTAAAACACAAACTAAAGAAAGAGACATAGAGTTGACATAGAAACTCATTCAAGTCTGTCTCTGTCAAAGTACTTTTGCCTGGAGGAATGTTTGTAAAAATCTTTTAAATGTTTGTTTTTTGTGCATTTCTCGCAGACTGTTTAGTCACAGACCATTGTTTATGTTACAGACGTGTTTAGGGAAAAATTGGGGGAGTTAGGGTGATGTGTTTAACTGGTGTATTTTAAATAAGCAGTAGGCTGACAATCCAACCCAGAATCATTCCTTCTGTGCCTTAAAGCATACAGTTCGTACTTTTATCATCCCCCAAACCATCCCAACCTTCTTTTTAAAGTCAAACTTAAGTAACAAAAACAATTAAAAATCAGTAGATATGGTGTTTGCTTTCACTTTTGTATTCATCCAGTTGGTAGGAATTGTTTCAGAAGAAGACAATTAGGTTTTATTTCTTTCTCTGCCATGATAGTGCCCCCTACATTAGCGTTCTAAAGGAGGTGTGGAACTGGTCACGAGCTGATATTGTCTGACCCACCCTGATGTGTTTCACTTGTTCCTTAGACAGTATGTAGCTCACCACAAATGCTGACAGCGCATCTCTTCGCAACAACGACCATAGAATTTAAGTGGAGTGTTGCCATGGGAAAGGGCCACCTCCAGGCTTAGAGCTGAGGATGCTTTTGTAAATAGTCACCCTGAATGCTAGAGCACACTCTGGACCAAACTGGACTGTAAGTAAATTTGGAGCGTTTTTGGAATATAGAGTTTGATTATTCAGAGCAATACGCTCAAAGAGTGGCACAGAATACTGTGGGGACTTCAGCTAAATGCAACCACTGTGGATTGATGGAAGAATTCAATTAAATAATGTAACACTCAGCAACAGATGTACATGTAGTATTATTAGAGTTTTCGGTTTTCTTTCACTAAAAGTTAAGATAATTCAAATTTTAGTTTGACTTTAAGCCACCCCATCTTTCAATTTGATCTACTTCAGTTTTCGTCCATTCAAGCCTCCTACTGGTATTCATTCTCTAACTTTACTAACACCACCCACGTTTGAAGGCCTCTTTCAAAATTCCTTTTATCATCCTTACTAATTCTCAAACTCCAGCTCCCATATTTTTTCCCATTTTCTCCTTCCTTTCTTCGCTATAACTATTCCTCCCTCCCTTCCTCCCCCTCCTCTCTCCCAACTCTCTTTTCCTTCTTACCTCCCTCTAGACAACTACTCCCCCACCAATCTCTTCTCCTAAATCCATCTCGCCCGGCCTGCCTTCTTCCCCCCTCCAAATACTGACCTCGTCCTCAGGTTGCTGAGCCTGGGGGGTGTCGTGGTGGTTGGGGGTTTCACAGTCAGGGCTGTAGTGTTCACAGTAGTCATAGGCTGCCCTGGGGTCTGCCACTATCAGCAATTGCTGGATGTCACCCTGGAAGAAGAGAAAAGAAGAAAAGCGGCATGTCAGCAGAAGCCATTTAAACAAATTCCATAGGCTCTCCCAACTGTAAATTCCCATGTCAGAGATTTTTTGCTTATCCTCAGTGTCGTGTCTCTCACATAAAACTACTGCAGTATATGTTTATGTTATGGCCATCAATTTTATTTATTTCAACTAAGTTTCCAGTGTGGTTTGGATAATGGCTCCAAATACTACAATATGGAGGAGCCTTAGCCAGATATTGAGGAGAAGACGCCAGCCAGAGCCACGAATAAGAGCTGTAGCCAACAGGAACTGTGATATGACTGGAAATACTCATTGTACATTGTAGTTGACCACTCTACTTGCAATTGTATGTACTGTACACAGGGTTTGCTTTTAAACCTTTTGCTCAAAGAAGCAGGTATTTTCTGACAGTTGTTAATTTATTGTGCTCAAAATTATACTTGTATTTCATGCCCATCCAAGCCTTGGATGCTCCAACAGCCAATCAGATAACATAGTATATTCAGAAAATGAACAGGTCTTTCCTGAAGCCTGTACCAAAATCGCACCAGAGACCACTCACACTGTCCATTTCATTTTTCTTTCATTAATACAAATAGAAACCATGTCGATGAAGTTTACACCTTTTCCTCCTTGCTTGATTGCCTCAGTTTTGCACCAATGTGATGATAATAAAATGTGACAATAAAAAACCAAGGCAGATGTTGTCTAGTACCGAAGGCAGTAGTCTCTTGACTATTAATTACATAGATCTTTATGGAATAAATCAAGGCTTTAGGGGAGTCTGTAAGATTTTCAAAAGAACTATTGTAAAGTCCCCCCACTCAACCATAGGGACGGCAAGTCCCCTTACACCACAGATAAATAACCTAGGTCTGTACTTATCTGAGGCCGTCTGTTTTTCATGAGCTTTTGGCAAAGGAAATTAGATCCCCGCTCCCAACCCTTCCATCAACCAAAGGCCCTTTTTTCCATGATTATCTCCCAAGGATTTTTTTAAACCAGAAACTGCTATGCCACTGATGTAGAGAATGTTATATATACCCATTCACAGGGGGCGCCTCAGCAAACCTTTCTTCCGAATCCACCCGGAGTAAGCAACAAAAAGAACAAATAAATAAGGAAAATAACCTAAATGCTGTGTAAAGGTGAAAGAAGACTGCAATCAGGGTGGCCCTTAAAGAGGAAGCACGTACATGCAGATTGCATTAAATTACAGAAGGCCACATCTGTACAAGCTTAGACGTCTGGAACACATTATGTATTCACCGCCCCGTGCTTCCATCATACATGACCAGTATGTTTCAACAGGGTATTAACAACCCAAACAACAACCAAAAGATGTAAAAAATTGTACATATGGACTAATAAGAAGTGTTGAAATAAATCATTGCATCGATGCCTCAAGATGCGAACCTCAACGATTCTGCATCGCTGCAGTGACAGACCACAACCCCTTTCTGCCTACTGATGTTACTTGTTGATTTTCTGGTTGCTGCTTCAAACTCTGCTGTATTCAGGAAGTGTCTTTTTTAAGAACTGATACAATAAAAAAGGGAGTTCTTATCTGACTGCTTGAATTTGTTGATAAAACCATGTGTGGCAACATATAATAATATATAGGGGGTGATGCGTTGGGATGCATTGGTATGTTGAATCGATTTGAATAGTGGTGAGACCAGTGAAGATTCTCACCCCTTGGACTAATGCATGTGTGCTGAGTAACAGTAACACATTAATTATCTGCACATGTCAACCATTTTCTGTGTCATATTTGTAGCTGGAAGCTATCCAGAAGAATTTCAGAAATTTGAATTAGAACTGTAAAAATGCACAATAATTCTAGAAGACAAAGGAGTACAGTACACTGAATTTAAATGGTTTGTCTTCCTTAACATCCACAGAAACTTAATTGAAAAATCAAAAGTTTCCCCAGACTACGGTAATAAATTTGGGTGAGAAGATTGTAAAAAGCTCTCATCCCTCAAGACATTTAATACCCAACTATGGCCAAGAGATAAAACTATGAATGTACAGAGCAGCTTCCAGGTGTGAATGTGTGTAACTGAGTGTGGTTAATGTGTGCTTATTGAACCTACACTCAGTGAGAAAAAAGAAGAAACAGAGAAACAGAGAGGACAGTTAAAAAGAAACAGATTGCATTTGACAAGATCTCTGTCTGCATCTTCATGTTCACGTCATCCTGATATGTATATTTAGTAAGAAAATAAAAAGATACATATCAAGAATGTATTTACTACAACAAGTAAACAAATATGTGGTGAAGATCTGAAGAAGAGTCCAAAAACGTCATACGGGACCACACACCCTTGGTCCATGTATAAAGCCAGTCAGTGATTCAATGACTCCCATTCTCCCTGATTGGCTTCTCCCTCACCATTCCCCCTCTCTTCTTTTACCCTGTGTGTCTCCTTTGTCTGCATCTCAGTGATTTTGTTAATGTTACTGTCTGACTTGTCTTACACACCTCTTTGGCATGAGAGTTGAGGTTCCAGGAACGATATACAGCAATGATCTGGCTCTGCTCAGAGCTGGCACAGACACAATGGAATAAATTATCCGTCTAGGCTACACTACAATCAATCGATTAATGGGTTTGGTAAGAATTTGCATGTGGGTGTAAATCCAACGCCCCTAGAACACATGTTAGCCTTCATCACACACTGTTATGACAACTATTTGGAAAAAAAGAGCGTAATACATTAAAGCACAAAGGATGAGACTGACTGATCAAAGACAAGAGAAGAGAAGAATCATCCTTGAATCCAATTTTCAGAGAATGACTGCTTTTTTGTATTGGAAATAGACACCACTAGTTTTTCCTCAAGCATACACATTTCACATCTGATTTTAAGCTAAGAAATGTAAAACAGCAAACACACACCACTGGCTTCTCCCTGGGCTAGGTGACCTTGGCTGTGAAGAGTATTCCTCCCAATACTCAGTCCACACCCACAAGGAACACAAGTAATTAAAGGAAAATAACTGGCAGATGGATGATTGCCTAACAGTGAGCGGTATTACAAGCCCTCAGCAGACCATGAAATCTGTCCTTGGCATTATATTGTTAATAGGACGTCACATAGGAGCTTCTGAATGCCACTCAGTAGGTTGTGTGTTTTTGTGTGTGTGTGTGTGTGGGTGGAGGGGGGTTCAATAAGGTCTGAGCTTATCGATATTGCTATTGAGACTAGTGGATCATATAAGGTTATGTGTAAAAATAGATACGTGCGCAAAGTGGAAAAATGATGTGTGTGCGTACCAAGACCATAGGTAAAGACCAGCCTACCCACCGCAAATCATTGAAAACATAGTCGTATTGGCTACAGAGAGCACGCTCTGTGGGCCGCTTGATCAGCTACAGAGACAGAAGCAATCAAACACTCACAGACAATAAAAGCAATAATCGTTATGATAAGATTAAGAATTTGTCGTCTCGTCTTTCCACCAAATAATAGAAAAGTATCGATAATGGAATCGATAAAAACTTGGATGGTTAAGCAGTCTTGAGTCTATGAATGCAATAGCTTAAACTTGAATGTGGCCAAATAAGACAATAAATAGATTTATAAATTGGAAAAAAGTAGTATGCAACTGTTTATTCTCTGGTCTCTCTATGCTGGGTTTAGGACCACACTAAAACAATGAATTGACAAAGTAATAAACTGATTATTTAATAATCATCATACTTTGCAGTCCTACTCTACACTATTTAAAAATGAGACATAGTTTTCACTAATGCATACAGAACAACATTTAAGTATGTAATTAGGTGGTTGAAAGGTTGTCTGTGGCCAGGTGCAGCAGGTCAGCTGGGGGATATTAATGCACCTGGCACACACACTTGGAAATATGCCAGCAACTGCACTCTGACCTACTAAAAAACAAATGAAAAAGGGTGCTGTGATCACAAATTATACGTTTTGAGTGATTGATTTTTATTTTACAGACTTTCTACTATTTAACAACATACCTAAATGGCACCAGGATTTTGTCTGGGTAAAAAACAGGGTAACTGTATGGGCTCTTACCATGGATGAAGGAATGGTGAATAAAGGACAGTACTACTTACTACTGCAACTTAATTTGAGATTTAACATGACATAAAAGGTGTATATTTACATTTTGCTTTCCAGAAATAATGTCCCAACTCAGGATACTCCACAGACTTGCTGTAAACACTAGGGATGGGACGAGACACCCAGTTCATGAGACGAGACACGAGATTGGGTTCACTAGATTGAGATGAGACAAGATTTTTACACTATTTTACAGAAAACGTAAATGAAGATATGAGACTGGAAAAATAGTCTTTTACTGTATTCAATTAAAAGTCACAAAATGAATACGAGCACTGAAAGATTTTGCCACAAACTCAAATGACTCGCTTCTCTTCTGTATAACCAACATTAACATTGTCACTTATTCCATATGCATGGTGGAGAGATAGCTTCTTCACACAGAGAACCAAGGTTACAACATAAATAAGAGTTTTCTGGCACTATTTGAGACCAGTTGTTTTGAGTGAACTTGAATGTTTCATTGTACAGTAGATAGAGAAATAAAGAAGAAGAAGCCCGTTAGAGGGCGGAGCACATATAGATATAGAATGGGCGGGGGATTTTCTATGCTAATTTCAAGGCTGCTGATCTGCACTTGTGTACTGATAATGGGAGATATTTTTTACCTCGTCACGTTTAATCTTGCGAGATCTCATGGGGACAAGATCTCGTCACACCTCTAGTCAAAAACCTTTCTCTGGAACTACTTTCTACAGTATCAAAGAAATATTTCAAACGGAACCTTTACGGGTGTCATTGTACCCAGCATGCCACACTGAACCACCATCAGCCAACTGTGGCTAGCTCAGAGGCAATGCAGAATACAGCTGCTCAAATCAAAATGTCTCTGGCCAATGTTTCTGCTTTGAAAATGCATATCGTGCAAATGTGCAGTATCTCTTGTTGCCATAACTCACTTCTGTATTTTATCATCTTAAAAATTCTACTTTTACACTCTCCAGGAGGTGAGCACAACTCAAGAGAACAAATAGACAGATGGAATTTCAAAACTGTACAACGACAACAATTAACCAAGCAGCAGAGAAGAGGAAAATGTATAATTCTCTACTGATTCTTCCCAGCCGTTGTGGTCATTTCAAGGATAAAGCTTCTTTTCAAGCACTGGAGGCATAATGTCTTGCACCTTTCGAGTATTAAAACACTTCAGCTGCCAGTAGCTCAAAAAACTGTTGAACTGTTTGAACCATCTACTTGCTTGTCTGCCTGCCCTTCTGCCGTCACCTCTCTCCCTCAGTTTTTTTTTTTTTCCTCGCTTTCCATCAGCAAAGGTTTTTAAGAAGCACCTTGGGTCCACTATTTCCTGGCTGTGCTGGGACTAGTTAGTGAGGGTTACACCACAAGGAGGTCAGATACACATGTTGAAAATATCAGTGACTGATGAACTTTCTCAGTAACACTCATTCACATATAAATTAATTACTATATTCCTATTACCCAACCTAACCAAAACCTTTTGTCATTTTGTGACGAATACTGGAGGTTTAAAGTGACTGAGGCAGATGAGAAACAGTCAGACCGTTTCGCTTCCTGCCAACTGAACCATAAACAATGATTCACTTTAAAGGCTTAAAGCCCATCAGAGCCTTGTTAGATGCCACTGCCAAAGACTGTCCTGCTTGAGGGACAGCATTTGGGAACAATCTACTATTTAGCAATGACAGACATATAAACAAACTATCTTCACCTCCACACACGCGCAAACACACACACACACACACACGCACACACACACACAGACATATGGCACAGGCTAAGAATCCCACCCTATGCTATCAAGTCTGAAGAATGGATCTGCATAAAATGAGAGATGATTTAAATACCGTGCAACTTTTACTTTAAAGAAGAAAAAGCAGAAGAAAGGGGAAAAAAAGGCATTTGGAGGCCCGGTTAGTGAGCATATCTTTTGAACAGCTGTGTAATCTGAGCCAAGACTAAGTACACACTGATCATATTTTCCCCAAGCCTTCACTCTCCCCAGTGCTTCCAACCTTGACACCTGCTTATGCAATCTACTGCCGTAAGGTAGCCATGTGCTCACAGCTCAAAAGCAGTTTTATTTAGAATCATCACAGCCAAGCTCAGCAATTACACTAAGGAATGGCTTCAAAGTTCAAGCTTGGTTAGCCAGAATTTCTTAATATGGTAGGATTTAGATATTTTCTCACAGTAAATCTCTAACTCTTTAGATCATGAGATGAGAGACAAGCCATGATAGCCATGATAACTTTAGGTAAGAGACTTGAGATGGGTATGCTATGTAAAGAAGATGTATTTAATGCCTAAGTTAGGGCTGGAAATGGTCAGATTTGTTTTTGTTTTTAGGAATGGGCTTCCATAGTGTCCTATTGCTACAGTGAGATACATGAGAGCATGTCATATAATCATAAAACACATTAGGATTTGCTCTATGCATCTTGAATAACCACAGAAAATGTATAAAATGTTATGGATATCAAAAGATGTGTTGCATAATGAAACAAACTTTTGGTCAAGGAACATTTTTGACCTGACAAAGGGATCAACTAAACCATTGGGAGCCATCCTCTGGGAAATTATAAATATGAATGCTAAATTAATTGGGTAAAAGTGACAGCTAAATGACATGTAATGTAAAACATGTCTTTGTTTTAAAGGTGCTCTAAGCAATGTTGGGTGATGTTACTTCTTGTTCCTGTCCCCTCCCCCTCCCTTCCGTGCTTCACCCCCCACCCCCAAATCCTTCTCATTGGTTATTGGCTGGAACGCTGGAACACTGTTTATTATGTTTGGTCATGCAGGTGGGCACAGTTTGTTTTTGTTGCCGTTTGTAGACCCTGGGCTGTCTACAGAGACCGCGTTTTTCTGCGTGTGTTCTGGGGACAGGCAGCTACCGGATAGTCAGGAGATGTTTGCTGTATGTGACAACAAATGTAGCCTTAAAAACATGTGACATTGCTTAAAGTCAGGATTCGGTTAGCCTAGCTTAGCAAAAAAACTGTAAGCAGGGGTAAACAGCCTGGCTCTCTCCATCATTAAAGAACACACCTACCAAAACCTCTAAAGTGACATGTTGTATGTAGTTATTCAATACACAGCAGAGCTTTATTTATTTATTAGAGATGACCCGGTTGCCTTAATCACAAAAGCCCTGCGCCACAAACACACCTCTGGACTGCTTGCATGCCGTCACTTTCGAACCAAGATAGACGCGGCCACTCACCATCGTAGCTTGCCAGCCCTAGGCAACAAGTTAAAAAATCTGTCTTTACACACCCGTTTTTTTAAAGAAGCGAATCACTCCAATTAGCAAAACTTCTTCCCTGATTCCACCAGGAACGCACGTTGCAGCCTTGTATTCCCTGGCTACAGGTAAATACGAAACGAAAATCTAAAATTGACTATTAAATGTAAGCAGCGTCACTAAGTTTAGTTTTTATTGTCCAGTGAGAAACTTGATACTGTTTATTCTTTGGTTGGTGGTGGAATCCTAAAGAGAACTGTGTTGGTGTTGAGAGAAAAGACATGCTTGCTGCACTTGGTCAAATTTAAAACATATTTTTGTTTCTGTGTTTACTTAGTTTTTTTATGTAAACAATAAAACGGTGTGCAGCTCTATTATCTGAGCAAATAAGCCTACAAGTTCCGGATCGGGATATCAGCAAAAAAGCTGATTGGGACATCCCTGCCTAACATCCAAACAATGAAGCTGGATAGGATTTCTAAGAATCAACATACGCAACAAACTCAACCCAAACACATGGTTTACATCTACTTTACAAATTGTGTTTTTATTTATTCTGTATAGAATATATAGTAAATCGCCTAAACCTGTGTCGCTAGTGAGATTTATTGACACTATTAGCAGTGCAGTGTGTCAACAACTAGCCAGACGGCAAAACACAAATCTAGGGTTATCAAACTTGAAGTGAAAAGAATAACAGTTTAAGATATGGCTGTATTTCTAGCTAGGCCACCACAATTTTGAGTATAACACAATAGCAAATGTTAAAAAAGTAAAACCACCTTGGGACGTGCAAAAAAACCTCAACTCTGAGAACAAAAGGAAATATTTTCTCTTCTCCAGGTTTTAAAAAAGTAAACAAAACACATTACTATGTAATTCAACTAAATGAAATGTAATATATGCTCAAACAAGAAACTCACAAAAGCAAAGGGACGGTCTTAAATCAGCATTTAAAATAGAAAAAGCTTGGTGAAAGTACTAGGCTACTTTTAGCCTCTCCACTTAACTCTTAATTACCTTAACTACAATCCCAACTCTAATCACTGACTGTGGGTTTCACTCAGCAATTTACTCTGGTTGTTCCCATTGTACTTTAATGTTATAATACATGTCAAATGTGCAAAATATTGCTGTAAATTGACCCTTCCTATAATGGCCTAAACTTGTTTGTACGTTTAACAGCCATATCAAGCAATGTGAGCTGCTTGCCAAAAACGAATCACTCAAGAAGGGTGGCATCCCATTTTCTAGTGGCGCCTCTGTGAAACGTCATCTCTGACCTGGAGGCAAACATTTTGCAGGCTGTTCTACTTAGCAAGCATTCCACATGCAGACATCAAAGAGAGGCTATTGTCTTAAGAGCAAGCACTCAGCTCACATTTTCCACTCAGCTCACAGCTACCTGTGCTAAACCTGGTAAGGCCTCCATTGCATCTGAGCTATGATAGTCACAGCTCTTGAGAAAATAATACAAAAAATCCTGCATGCATTTCAAATAACACACTGCCAAATATGAACAATTAAATCCTATAATACCTCAATCATTCTTTTAATAAGTCAACTATTCAGACAAATCCAAACCAGTGTTGAGAGAACAAAAAGCACTGTGAACAACAGACTGTCCAAGTTACCTTTCCACATCCCTTGCCCATGACTCAAGTACACAAAGCCAATATTGTTGTTCTGGCCAATAAAATTCACCATTACTGTATGCACAAGCTAATGAAAGAAAAAGAAAAATGTCTGGCCTAAAGTAGTAGGCACTTAAAGTGCCCCTTTTCACAATGGTAAATGAGAATCATTGAGAGTCAGATTCATAATGTGCTTTCTATTACATCATTGTACATCCATACATATCCAGAATCAAGAAATATCTTGCATCTAGGTGAGCTTTCCAAATTCCCTTAAAACATAATCAAATTAATCTAGTGGTGAATGTCTATATTATATTAGTGAAGGACACTCATGTGAAGATGATGAAGAGATCTTGAGGCAGACTTACCACACAGGTTAATTATATTATACCTTTATCTTGTCAAAAAAGCAATATGATAACAATAAACATTTAAGGACATTTAAAGGATAGTTAATGATTTTTGGGAAGCACACTTATTCACATTCTTGTTGTCATTTAGACATTTAGAGGAGACGATTGCTACCACCTTCATATCTCACTGTGGCTTCCATTTTCTTATCTAACTCTTGCCAGAAAAGGCAATTAAGTGCATTTTCCATTCCTTTAAACGCATTCGCGTCATAGTCGTCACAACGCAGCTAGCTTGATCCAGGAGATTAACGATTCGTTGTGGCCCCCTTACCTCAAAGACTTCCTCATCCAAGATTCTGGTGCCAAAGACAGTAATGCCTTCTGTGTTGATGATGGCTTGGTCACTTCTGCCAAGGGACTTGGTCACCTTCTTCTTACAGTCCACGATGATGGTGACACTCTTCTTCTCTACGCTGATAGCTACACGATGCCATCTGTGCAGCAAGGGAGCAAAAAATGATGTCAGAAATACAACCAGAATGGCACTTCTTATCCTTTTAAAGAAAAGTGCCAGTTTGTGGTTAAAGAAAATGGTGTAACATTTTGGGAATACTTTCTTGTGGAGAGTTAGATGAGAAGATTGATCCCACTCTTATTGAATATCTTATATATATTTCTACTGCCGGCAGCTGATTAGCCTAGCGTAACACAGGAAGTAGAAAACAGCTAGCCCGGCTATGTCCTAAAGTAACTAAATATGTCTACTATTAGCTCTAAAGGTCACTAATGAACACAATATCTCTCAGGTTAGCAGTTTTACTCTGCGTCCAGACTTTATGCTAAGCTAATTGTCAAGTGGCTGTAGCTTTGTATCGACTTTCAAATCTAACTCTTGGCTCGAAAAACAGGTAGCCTAAGTGTATTTTCCAACATGTCAGACTATCTTTGAGTATTTGGGGAAATATTTTAGATATGGTGATACTGCTGTATGCGGCCTTCCAGTGTTTATCCAACACTTTTGAAAGTCAGCCAGAGACGGTGTTTTTAACCAACTCCTCGAGCTATCGTTAGCTTAATTTGTTTTATCAGAAAAAGAGAGAATCAGAAAAATACTGCAACCCAATGAATTAAAAAAAGTATACCAATTTCTAATTTATCACTGCTTTTGCATGTCCATTTCAGAAATAAAGAGGTAGTTTTGTTAGTATACATTTGGAAAGTGTTAAAATCTAGGCCAGGAGAGGCACACTACTGCAATTTACATTAATAGCAAGGTTTTAAATTAATGTAATGCATGTGATTTACTTTGTATGTTTAAACTATTTTGTTTTTGTTTATGATGTAATCTATTGCAGACAAACAGCCAGTAATGGAAATATTTCTGTTGGCATTTGTCCTAATGATTGATGGCAACTTTTAACAGTGATTTGTATTAGCTTCATTGGGCAGCTATGCCATTTATGAAGATCCTGCTTAGTATTGCATATCGTATACAACTGCTGTAAATCCTTTGGAAAAGAAAAGGCTGTCATCAAATTGCTGCCAGCAATATATTTGCAATTACTGTCTAACTTGTTCCGTATGGTATTAATGACTGAACAAACATAAGATGATAATAAATCCTCAGAGCTATTAAGCAAGAAAAGTTAACTATGTTCTGAGTGCTTGAGAAAATATGTAAAGCATAACCTATAAATTGCTCAAGATGAGCCTCAAAATGTGTTGCTTTGTTTTTGAGCCAATCACACAAGCGTCACATCAAACTTGAGCTTTTATATCCAACACTGAAAATGGGACATAGGCAAGCAGAAATCCAGGGGACATAAGAATCAACCACCCACATCTGAGCCAACATGTACAAGACCTCTTGAGAAGCAGTCTGTCACTTACTTGCCGTCAGCAATGTTGATGGAGCGGAACAGGGGGTACTCCTCCGGGGCAGGCTTGCCATGCTGGTCCTCATACAGGAAGACGGGGGCACGGCCCACCTCCACGCCGAGCTGCTGGATGCCTTGCTGGTTGTATACGGACAGTAGGAAAGACTGGAGGCCAGCCTTGGGCTTGATGGTGAACAGGATGGAGAAATCTTGCGGGAAATCTCCTCCTGAAGGTTGAACAAGCAGCAGGCATGTAGGTTGGTATATTAGTAAAGACCACAGATACTTAGTTACAAAAAGTAGGTGCATATTGTTTAACCAAATTTTTTATAGTATTGTTCTGCTTCAGATTAATGCAATTACTCCCATGGGAACTTCCCAGTATAACCACATCGTTTTTATGTGAAAAGCTCTTGTATAGATGTTGGTCAATTGTCTACCTTACTTTTTTATGTTAAAGGAATATTTTGACATTTAAAGTAAAGCAATCTTCTTGCTGAGATTAGATGAAATCGATGCCACTCTGTTAAGTTTCAGTGTACAGTGAATATGAAGCTAGAAATGGAATGCAGACTCCATTTCACCTTATGTCTTGTCATTTACTGTTCTTCTGATGTCATTACAAGGGCAATTGTGTTCTAATTGGCTTTCTCTTCTCACATAAACCCCAATGTCAAGACAACTGGACCTGGATCAGTGTTTATTGAGGAAGCTGAAGGAGACCTTGGCATCTCCTGAAAGGCCTAAATATTGTTGATGTGTCCACAATAATTTTACAAGGGCTGTAAATACTCAAACAAATGTCATATTTTTCCAAACCATAAGGGCTGGGTTCAATGACAAAATATGTGATCCTGGTCCAATAAAAGTCCAGTTATTCTGACTGAGAAAACTTTGACACTTTGTTTCCATGGCACCTACAATGGCCCACCTCTCAAGGTTAATTAGAGCTTCAAATTTCCGTTACTGAAAGTGTAAGGTGTGCTGGCAGTACATGCCAAAAATCACAGAAATGTAGTTCTAATACCAAACACTATTTTTGAACTGTTTTTTTTAATTCTTTGACATCAAGCCTAACTGAAGAAAAACCAACACAGACTGGGACAATTTATTCATCAGCACTCACCTAATAAATGTCTATACACTTTGTTGCCAAGTTAGTGTTGAGTCGGTAAGCAGTTGGGAGCTCTTTCTACACTTTGTTCCAGGAATAATAATATTAGAATTAACAGGCCTCCAATTGATTTATAAATGTATTATTGTTATATATTATATTTCGTTGTATTTGTGCAACATCATGTTTCACTATTTCAGCTAGAAAAAAAGCAACTGGCAAGATTGGATATTGACAAATAGCACATCTCTCAACAACTCATTGGATTTCTACAGGCTACAGCCCTTGTCCACTTTCAGGTTAGTTTATGAGTAGCAATGAGTGTAACAAAGTAGCAAATCAAATTGTTACAGTCAACTAACTTTTTTGTTTCTCTGAGTGGACTCTTGACTAATAAAATACATATGGCTTTTATTTCTCACAACCAGCCAGGCAGCAGACTTAAAGTCAGGCAATACGCACTCAGCATGATATCATCAGCCCAACCCAGTATACTGGAGTCTGCCAGCAATCAAACTTTAGGACAAATACTTTATTGACAAGATCAGTCCACAACACATCAGAAGAAATATTCATCTCATTGGTTTTCTGTAACAAGTGTGTTCCCCCAAAATATCACATACAAATCTGGTGTTGCTCTCCTTACTTGAATCATATGTTTACATGACATTTAATACACCATGTGCTGAGTGACTCTCATCCCCTATGGGCTCTTGGAGCCTACTGAAACTCCAACCCATCTTCTGCTGAATGTCTGAACTGCATTGTAGAAGTCAGCAGTTAGTAATGGTAAGTGTTTTCATTACAGTTAGTCATAATCTTTTGCTATGTTATTGTGAAATTTAAATATTGTAAAGATGTTTCTATTTTGCCAATAAGTGGTTCAAGAAAGTAAACAAAAGCATGTTTAATTGTTATAACAGACATAACATTTCTACCTCTAGGGATAGCAATGTCAAACTGTCCATCTGTTGGTCAGTTGATCCACCACTGTGGTCTTGACTGAAATATCTCTACCACTCAAATTTCAAATTGTCTACAAAGATGGTAAACATGGTGAGCATTACACCTGCTTAACATCATTGTTAGAGCGCCAACGTTAGCATTTAGGTTAAATCACTGCTATACCTAAGTAAAGCCTTACAGAGTGGCATGGCGGCAGATGTAGTCCTGTTTAAAGGTCAGGTAGCTTGTTTACAATAAGATTGTGTAAATGTCCGAAAGTGGTTGTCAATCTGGAGGTCAGGACCCCTAAGAGTTTTGCAAGGTCATTTTTGGGGTTTGCTAAATGGTTGGGGAGAAAAAAAATGAAATAACATATTCTAGACTGGGGAGTGGTTTGTACATTACTGTGTGTGTTTGGTACATTTTATGTGTTATATTCAGAGCTTTATCTGTAAATCAGGAGGTCCTGGAACACAGAAAAGGGTCCGAAGCCGGGTCAGGGGGAGAGAAAAAGTAACAAATGCATTAAACATCCACAGAGCCTGGAGCACATTGGGCAAGGCTATGTGCTATCTGCTAAAACCTAATGGTGAGCAAAGCATTTTTTGTTTACGTGTATTAATCAGAGCATTCACAAAAATCACTCAAAATCAGTAGGGGGAAGTGTGTAAAAACAGCTGTTTACACCGGTTTGCAGCTCTCTTTCTCTCGTGGTGAAAGGGGGGTGAAGGGGGGGTCACGAACAGCAACCTCATTATTCTGAGGGGTCGTGACTCGAAAAAGGTTTAGAACCATAGGTCTCGCTTACCAGATGTAAAGTGCAGGTATAACACCTGACATGTCGGGCATTCCACTCCCTCAAGAAAATGCTGCACTCACCAACATTACAACTTTAGGCTCATTTCATATCTTTGATAAAAATCGTAAAAAACTCAGATGATCTGGTGAATTCTGTGGCAGTTTCCTTCCTTTTCTTTTCTTGTGAGATCCATTTTCTTCTGATTGGGCAAAGTTGCTTGGTTCAGCTTCACTGTTAATGCACGTGATATGTGGGAGGCAAGGAGTGAGGTTACCTGGGAAGAGCTGTTTGGTTGGAGCGCTGATCTGAGCCTGTTTTCCAACTCTGTAAGCAATGTCGGGTTTGGATCCTCTCCGAACTGTGCAGTAGCCTGTTGTTTTCTTTACTCCTTCAGGAGATCTCTGGAACTCTAGAGCCTTTAGTACATCTACTGGTTCGGCTGAGGACACAAAACAAAGAATTGATTACATTACCCAATAATACTTGGGCAGCAAAATATTCGATTACATTTGCATAGCAATAAGCATTTTTGGGGAATGAATTGTCAGTTATCCCTATTTGCATGGGACACTGAAATAGGTTTGTTGGATTTTCGTTTCTTGTATTTTTGTCTGTCTTCATACTTTTAAAAGGTATATGTAAAAAGGCAACTCAGAGTGCACATCTTGGAAAACTGTTCCATGCTGCATTCATATGCAGTTGTGTGCATTGGAAAACATGACTTTCCAAATTATAGTTCAGCATGTAAATGTATTTCCCAGTAAACTCTTAAACGTCAAAGTAAATTCTCAATCTGCGGGGAAACACAGGCTAACTTCATCATGTGCAAAGAAAATAAACATTATAGTAACAGCTAAAGGTATAATTCACAACATATGCTGCTACAATAAAAAGTAAACTGATTTAATTTAATAGAAATCTACTAAAATGTATAAATACATACAACAATCAAATATTTGTAAATACAACATGAGATTACAGAAGTACATGCTTTTATTATTATGGATGTTGTAAAAGCTGCATGTTATTTTACAGTACACTAATCATATTACAGCAGTTAACACAAAATCGAATCAGAACTGGCATTTTGATGATAAGTCAACATTTACACCTATTATACCTCTTGACTGTTGGCCAAATCGGTCAGTCCAACCAGTTGTTTGTTTATGAGCTACCTTGTCAGAGGAGCAGTAAAAATGTTGGTAACCATTCAGCAGACATAATTGGCCCCCTCCTCACCTCCACAGTTACATCCACAGCCAAAAGTCATAGCATCTATGGGATGATAAAACTCATTGCTGCTGATCACTTGGTCTTTGGAATAAAGTGAACACAGAGGGGGGCCGCTTTACAAGCTTCTTAGCACTAGACTCATTTATATCAATAGACCTTGTGCTCAGGATTCCGACTACTGTGCAGTGCAGTCGTAAACACTGTTTCACATTTATTCTCTCTACTGCAATAGTCCAGTTCTCCCTTCATTCTTTAGACTTGTACTCTTTATTCTGAGTGCCTTTCTCTGCCCCATTCTGTAAATGTTTTTCTCTCACAATCCCTGAGGCGCATAATTAGTTACAGTGCAATTATGTGGAATTTGAGAAGCCTAAAAGAGGTAGGTTTTAAGGCTAGTGTATAAACAGGAGTGTTGAAGTTCAGCGCAACACTATTCCTGATTTAATGCAAATCTGCCTGAGTCTGTGTGCGCTTCGAAATATACAGTAAGAGGGGGCTGTTAATTCAAAGTTTGAACAAATTGTTAAATTTAGGCTTGTGCTTTGTGAGTGTGACAGTGTTGTTGTTACAGTGGGTTAATACTTCACCATTCATTGTAAAATACTCATATGCGTCTGCCTGGCCAATAATTAGTCTAGTGTTCTTAAGCGTGTTTTATGTATTTCATACCCAAATATTTAAAGCAAATCTATGCAACTTTTGCTGATTACCAGTCTTTTACCTTTGTTGGTATGGGGTCTCTAAATTGCTATTAATATGATACCAATAACTCAAGATGACAGATCAAACACTCTCTAAGCCATACATGTTGTAACATTTGCTGCCTTGTAATTTAATTCACCACATGTAATATCTGTGCTATTGTCCTGTTAACATACTATAGTGACTACAAAGACTTTAAGGCTTCAAATCAATACTGCAGTATATATTGGTCTAAAGAAAAATGTGATCTACAAACTGTCCAGAAACATTTTTACCCATTTAAGAAGAGAATATTTAAAGCTAACAGGGGACCAACTCAGAAAATAAAATGACTATATAGTTACATTTCCACTTCATACCAAACTCAGTGCAACCCTATTATTAAATGCTACGTGTTTAACTGTTACAAAAACCACAGCAACAGAAATCAGCACAACCAGACATCACATGACTCCTGTCTTTTCAGTGAGTCCTCTTCAAAAGGCCCAGCAATGATAAACAATGTACGACTGTTCAGGTTAAAATCTCACTAGCTGGATAAGGTCTTAAAGGAATGTCAGATAACAGGCTTAAAGTGAAATCTCCCTTCCCTGAAAAAATGTAGATTCATGTGTTTGATACCAGCTCGCAAGAATTGTGGAAAAAGTCATTCAAGGGATCAGACAGCGGACTTTTTGGAAATTCACATTGCAGGAAATCTCCTCATCCACCTTATAATAGTCCATTAACTGCACGAAACAGAAAAAAAAGAAAGAAAGACAGTTTGGTCAAGATACACAGATGAATCAATTACACCCTTCCAAGCCCCATCAATGGAAGAACGGCATGTTCTTTCTTTTAAAGCAAAATGTAGACCCGAAACTGTGTTAGTCTGTACTTTTACCATACTTTTCCATAGTACCTCTTAACTAAACATTTCAACATCAATCTTTAGTAAAAGCTAAAGGAATTTTATTGTAAAAATATACGGCTGTTGACATTTTCCGTTTTTGAAAGTCATGTGGCACGTGAAGACAGGAACTGCTGATTATGCGGTTCCTGTTCGCTTATAGTGACCAGGAGGGGGTCTGATGGGTGGAGCTAAAAGTCCACATGCTGAACCCATTATGGTACTGGCACCACTCCCTATACCCCCCAACTAAAACATACACGAGACTAAACGGAGAAGGCCCCATCCCTGTAGCTACTTCTCCTCTGACCAGAAAAATAACAGCTTGAATGGTGAATCAAACTCGCTTGATTCCACATGCTTGGGGATTGTGTCTTAAATTTAAGCTCATTTGAAGTTGTGCAGATCTGCTCTTTAAGTGATGGAAAGGACTGGGGTAGTTTATGCTGATGCATGTCTAGATCATCTGATGGCACAGTTCATGAATTTCAATTTTAAATTGCATGATTACAACCATCAATCAAGCTGCAGTGTTGGGAAATCAGTGATGTCTTTTATTTTAATATTTTAAAACCTCACACAAAATGCCTCATAAACAAAATAGTCTGTGGCTCTTCTGAATATTGTCTCAAGTACAGTGCTACCGGTTCTTGGAAAAAATAGAAATCTTGTACCAAAGGTCTCTTTGTGAGTTTCAGAATGCCTTTCTGCATTACTGCATACCTCAAGGCCTCATATATTCCAGATGTGCTGAATTTGGCAGGA
>NC_048418.1:10548183-10596372 GCF_013103735.1 Etheostoma cragini
CCCCCCCCCCCCCCCCCCACACTCCTTTACCCGCACCCCGACTCTTCAGCCCCTCTCCTTCCACAATCATCGCTTCACAGAAGCCCTGAAAAACAGTCAATATCCCAAAACCATTAAAGACCCTAAATGAATGAAGCATTGCTTTTTAAATGCTTTTCAGCTTTGTTGGAGCTATTATGCTTTATCCTCAACACATGCTGAAAAAAGACTCCCCTTCTTCCACCTTCTTCTTAAAAAGGAATAACCCTTATTCTAATGATGAGGATGAAAACCACAAGAGAGAGAAGACAGTTCTCTCGTGCTTAAGGTACCAAAGCAGCTTCAGACTAGCCACAGTCTTGTCTGAGGGATATTTTGTCAGTCTCTCTGATTTTTAATGACACATCTTCCTGACTGCTGTCGGGGACTTGTGATATACTATCTGCCATGTTAACAAGCTAACATGACAAAGAAGTGGGATTTCTCCAGAGGCACGGAAGCATGTAGTGACAGGAAAAAACTGGTAAATCATGAAAGCAATTTCACTAGCAGCACCATTTAAATACCATGTTCAGCTATATAGTCAAAATTTCCAGCACTCTCTATCTCTTCAAAGCCATACAGTTTAATGTTTAGGTTTAGACATGTGATTAACTTTTCAATCCATGACATTCTGACTTAATGTCTCTGTGGTTGTGCAGCAACATATTGGGATGTCTTCTAAGTCTCTTTTGTGTCACTGGCTTCCAGTGAGTTGGCAGTAATAGGCAGCAATTAAAGTACACTGGAAAGCCTGTAAATGTTTGCTAGCACATCATGCAATTATGGTTAGTTTAAATATCAGTCAGAGTGAGCGAAGATGGGCAATGGGCAAGCCATGCCACTGTGGTATTTGCTTTTTTCATTTTGGGGGCACTCTGCAAATTTTGTTCTGCTGAACGATTAATGTATCATAGGATATGTACTGTAAAAACAATCATTCAAATCAAAGTGGGCCTTAAGACAAGAACTGTCTAGACAGGATGTAATACATTATACAAGTCACCAAATATTGTATATTAGCTTCTGATTAACATTTTCATTAAGTCAATAATGCACTTTTTCTGTCAGTATTATGGCTCTAATACAAGAAGGCATTTTTGAAAGGTTGCTTAATAACTGATTTCATGTCAAACCCCCCCCCCCCCCCCCCCCAAAAAAAAGTAGTCAAATAGACACAGAAATTCAACCCGACTAAAGCCACAGTACTGGATGGATGTTCATCAGACCTCACAGACAAAGGAAATATAAAGAAGAAGTTAATGTGACCCACATATGTGTTTTTTTCCATCAACGCCCCCTTGGACTTAGTGGGAGCCTGAATCATATGGAAAGATGGTGATCCTTCAGGCCAGAATATGAATTTCACTCCCAGAATTCCATTGTTGTGCCCAGTTTATTATATAAAGTATCAGAATACTTATCACAAAACACAATACAGTAAAACTCTTTTGACAGCAAGGCACCTGACAGCTTATTAGACAAAATAAAAAAAAAATATGTTGTGCCAATTTTATAAATTTGTGAATTCCATTTAACTATTTGACTCTTGCTTCACTGATTTTTGGAAAATGTATATGTGGGCTAGTTATTTCATCAAACGTATTTCATCAACAAAAGAGTTGGCTACTGCCAAGTGGTCTAACACAAATACACAAATTTTCTTCTGTGATAACATCAGCTTCCAAAAGTATGTGTATGTAAATTGCAAATTGCAGTATGCTCACCGGCGCTACAATTGCTCAAGTAATTTTTAGGCACACTTTTTATGTGGACCACCAGATTATTGTGTCAAGACGCAATATCAACACCGTCAGTCTCTCCTCGCTGACCACACCTTAGATACTCAGAGGGAACTAAGAGAGAGAGCAGCATCTCCGTCGGTTTGTGCCACAAACAATCCAACATGAACGTGGACACATACAAACTATGTAGGTAGCCTATATTTAAAGTGTTAAAGTGTAAAGGCACGTTTAAAAGTAACAACTTCAAAGGCATCAACAATCTTAGAAGCACACTGTGGTGACACACTAGACCCCTTTAAACCTGCCCTCAAAAGTTCGAACTTTAAAAGTTGGATGCAGGTGTGCAGTCATGTGATATGGGTTCAGTTTGGTGTCTGTCACTCAAAAATAAAACTTAAACAACTATAAACAAAATCAGTCATCATAAGATAATTTGTCTTGAACATAAACACACACACACACACACACACACATACACACATACACACACACATACACACAGTAGTATTAGGCGAAGTGTGATTCTATTGGATAAGATGGACAGGTCTACTGAGCAACTAAAAAAGTTTGTAAACTGATTTATGGTAACTTTCCTTGCCAGCCACTAAACTAAAGTAAATGCCTGATTTCTGGCCCCTATCCCCTTTTACCTATGGACAGCCGCCAGATAGGACGCTCTCAAGCTGTAGGATGCACAGTAGTTGGCACAGGAGTTGGCACAGTGACTGCGGCGTGGAGTAGCGTCTTACCTGCTCTGACGTTGGCAGCTTGTAGAATTAAACTTAACATGACCACAGCGATTAGCGTTGAATCCCATAGCCACCTTTTCGTTTTCCACCTGGTGGTCCACCTTTCCATCTCCATGACGAACGCCTGTACAGAATACGGGCGACTTTTGATCAAATTCGGTCCTTTCCAAATTCGGTCCCTTCCACAATCCACAAAAGGGTGCTTACACTACAGCGCCATATGTGAAAGTATAAGGATGTCTCTCACAACCAGAGTGGGCCCTTCAGATCCGCTGCCCACTTAAGCCCAGCTCTCAGACTGATGGTGAAGGGCTTTCATGGAAAAAGGGGAAACCACTCTGTTCCCTGAGCGTTGCGCACCGGCAGGAGGCTGGACAAACTCCACAACATTGAACCTGAACCGACTGTAAGATACTGACACTGGAAAATTCTCCGTTCATCAAATCACCAGTCGGAAAAGTTGTCTCGGAACCCGCCCCCTGTGCAACAGCAACAAGCGGAGCATCACTACATCCTAGTGCAACCGAATTACAGGACCCGGTGCATTATCTTGGATAACATCCTAGACGCGCTCCTAAACACGTTTCTTACCATTTTTTGTACAAAGATTTAAAGGAAAATACAGCAAATAAAAGGACGAAAAAGACGATAAAATAAGTGAATGGGCAGAGTGGTAATTATGCAACATGCAAATTAAGTGGTGGAGATGGGGATTTTAGAGGTTAAGAATGTGAAAATAGCCTGAATAACATCGACACTGGCCAATGGCTAATAGAAAAGCCCCAATAGCCAAACTGAAATAATTTCCAAACTATAGGAATTTCTCTCAAAAGGAGTCCTTAGATTTTTATCTGAAAGCAGGGCTCAGGAGACCTGAGAATAATTAAGGGTTACAGATGGCTGGGACAAAGAATGGAAGCACAGGTGGTAGCTATACAGTCCTCCCCTCAATTTGGTTTTCCTTGAGTACTGATGAAAGAGCGATTTAACTTTGTGATGGTAGCCATTGTCACACAAACCCAAATCTTATTTCAAAAAATGTGTCAGTGTTTATGTATTTTATCACAAGGTGGAAATTAGAACCACAGGCTTAGCCAATAATAAGTATGCTTAAGTAAAGTTTTAGTACATCACAGTGCAGGTGTGGCTAATTTGATACAAATAGTTTGGACAATGACTAATAGGGCTTACTTTGAAAAATGCAGATTAATGGCTAGATGTCTGGACTTTCTTTCAGAATAAGGTCCAATGCTTTTGTGCGTGTAAGTGTGGCTTGATTGAGTTATTTTAGACTCCATGGTTGTGCAGGAGTAGCGTTCTGATTCATTAGGGCCATGCAGTTTTTAACCATTTGTTTACCCAGGGAAAATTTCATATACAAACACTACAGCTGGGTGCATCTTTGTAAAGCTACAGTTTTCTACCGTTGGTCACTGTGCAGCTCTACTAGACAAGACAATACATCTTGCTCATGGGCAATTCGGTGCCAGCAGCTCAATTAACTTCCTTTCATTTCCCCACCAGACTGGGGATGTAAACTGATAACTTTCAGTTTTATAGCTGACTCTTTGAACCAGAGTATTGATGGAAACAAAAAAGGTACGATCAAGACAAACATACCAATATCAATGGGTTGAAAACTGACACCAGTGTTAAACATGAATAAGGGAGTATAGTAATGCTAGCAGATCTGTGAGGCTGAAAATAGGCGCAGTGGTTCTATGAGCTAAATGCAAATGGCTGCATGCTAACATCAGGTTAACTGTTCACCATCTTAGGTTAGCATGCTAACATTTGCTTATTAGCAATAAACACAAAGTGCTAACAAGTCTGACCTGATGATGGTGCTGGAGGAAAAGTAAAGGGATCACCAACATTATCATAATTTATCCTTAAGGGAACATGAATGCCTGTGCCAAATTTAATTGCAATCCATCCAACAGTTTTTCAAGAGTAAAAGTCAGAGTACCACCAAAGTCAACAAGCTTCATCCTCTGGGAACCATGATTGTCTGCACATGATTGTCTGCACTCATCGTTGCTGAGATACTCCTGTCCCGACCAAAGTCTAATATACAGTAGCATGGCTAAAAACATACGATCAAGTCAAACATACAGGATGAAAATTAACTGTTAGTATACTAAAGGATTTTTTTCTCACTTTTGGAACAACTGCTTTGGAGGAAATTGCCCACTAAATGCACTGTTTTGGTCAAAAAGAAAATACGAACAGAAAGGGATTACTGTTCATGTTTGGTGGGATAGAATGAGGCTAATTTGTGATGTTGGACTGTCTAAACTATTTGCATCATTCATCTAAGTCCTGATGTGATGACCTTGTGCTTGCTCAGCAGTACTAAAACTTTCATGAATGCAGCCTGGCTTTTGTTTTTTTTGTAATATGGTTTCAAGTTGTTTGGCAGAAAATGTCAGAACCTCTTTTTCATGTTGCTTCCTGGGACTGTGGCCCAAAATGCTTGGTTTAATTTGACAAGCCCTCTTGTGTTGGCAGAGTAGACATTTGAAGAACCAAAAAGAAAGTCTTCAATTTGCCTTTTAAACAGGACAGCTGACAAAATACACTGACAGACATCCAGCAGCTCCTTATAGATTCTTGTCTCTTGGGATAGTCTACAATTTGCAGGATAACTTGACGTTAGAGCTGCCTTCTTAGTAGTTGGAGGGCATATGATTACAACTGATGCATTTACTGTCAATGTGTGCCAAGAGGACATTGTATAATTATTCTATAATAAGTCTCTACTCCCTGCAAGGTTTAGCCTAGAGCAGCTATAAAAACAAAATGTCTTTAAAATGTTGCCCAGTGGCTGTGTTTTTCTATTGCAGGCAGCTTTTAATCTGAGTGCTTTCAAGTTTCAGAATAAAATTCAGCTCGCCGTCATTTGAGTTCAGGAGTTTAAGAATAAAGATCTCTTAAATGCACGTCAGACCATTTTCCTGTATGTCTTTACATTTATTGTGATCCTTATGAAACACCATTCAGTGTCCAGAAAATAATTTCTTACTCCATGTAAAGCAGCATTTCCTAAAGACACTCATAACACCTCATTGACAACAACTTTCCATTTGTTTCTACCACATGGCTGTCGACAACCTTGGAGCACATAGAAATTCAGGGAGCCCTAGAACTTATGTCTCCAGCTGAATGATCCTTCCCTTCATCAATATGCCAAAAACCGCAGCAATACAAACAAAATTTCAACAGGGTCTTCTGATCTCTTTTTTTTTTAGGTTTCATTCGGATTTAATCAAATGTTATCAGACTCATATATCAGCTTGTATACAGTCTCCAGTTGTTTTCATTAAGACAGAGTATCTCTCAAAATGCTCTACATGTGATCTGTCGTTGATGTTAATTAACAACAGACTGTAGATGATCTGTAATCAGGTCGTCTGATCTCTAACGTTCTCTACCAGATCACAAGTAGATGTAACCTCAAAAGTTTCTCCTTACCATGAGTTACACAGCTAGAAGGCAGTGTGTGGCTTGGGGGTGGAGAGGGATGTATGCTAGACACTGCAGAACACATAACCACTGAGTGGAATGTATGTTTGTCTAGGCATGCTTATTATGGATGCATGTGGTACCCAGACAGACTCACCTAGTGTTTGCTAGGACGTGGGAAGGTGTGCTTTCAATTTCAAATGTTGTGAGGTCATCTGGTTTTATATTGCGAAGTCATCTCTACACATTGACATAGTGAACAGAGGAGAATTGAAACAGTGGACAAAACCATAGGAGACAGCACTGTTTTCAGCTGTCTCAAACAATCACGATGCAGAATGAACAAATTAATTAAACAATAACCCCCAATCTGTCCGTTACATTAGAATACCGTGATTGACCAATCAGAAACGAGAATTCAAACAAGCTGTGTAATAAACATACTACAGTTGAACCTGAGGGAGACATAAGTGACTGCACCCAGTTTCATGTCAGTCCATCTAATAGTTGTTGAGACATTTTTGCCATGAACAAAACGTTATGGTTGCACTAGAGGAAAAGGGAATGAATCGACAATACACATTTGTTCCAAATTTCTCGGCTATCCATGCAGTAGTTGTTGAGATATTTCATTTGGGACCAAAGTGGTGAACTTACTGACAGACCAACATCGCCATCGCCAACCTCCAAGTGTACCAGAGCAGTGACATAAATTAAGACAGGCCATCCACTATTCATGTTTCTTGTCAAGTTTGTGTGATGAATGCCTTTATTTTCAGCATTGAACTGAGCATTATGGAGCGTTAAGTGGAGAGGTCTTTCATAATCTAAACATAACCCCAGCATCTCATATTTAATCAGCCAAAGTCTCCTTGATCCCATGTCTCCAGCCTTCAGCAGTAAAAACTGATAGCTGAGAGGGACTAACTGACGCGACAAGGCACAAAAACTATAGTTAATTAATGTCCTGTTATCATGTTGGGGGGTTGAGGATGTCAAATACCCAGTTTAGTTACTGGCTGTAGTTTTTTAATTAGAACAATACATAAATGTGATAAGAGACACAAAACATATTGCAAATATGAGAGAAAAGAGCAAAAGACAAAGCAGAGAACTTGGCAGATGAAGACACAAAGCTTATTTACTGAGTATGCTTGAACTCATGAACCTTATTGGATTTAGAGCACTTTGAGAGTTGCTGTTTTCATAGGCCATGCATGTTCCTCATTACTCTTGTTTATTGTGGTTGAGCATAAAACTCTGTCTTCTTTGATGCTCTCCATACAACTTTTATATTCAGAGAATTCAGCTTCACTCTGACATTTGTACAACAGGAATTGTTTTGAATGAGAATATTCTCCCAAACATTGTATGTGCAGATGATCAATCTTTATTGAGCTACTGGGAATTAGGCAAAGTTTGAGGTGGTGAACACTAAATCAAAAAAATCTGTTGAATCAGCACATGTGAATGCAGCTCAGGAACATTCAGTGTTCCATAAAGATGCATTAATGTGGATTATTGCGAACAAAAAATGACTGTTAATTTTTAACAACTTAAGGTTCTCTTTTGTCTCTTTTTAGTTATTATTTTTGGTTTTCATGACCTGCCACTTGAATGTAGCCAATGAATCAATCTCACAGTTCTTAAGCCACTTTCAGCCAACCAGCCCTGATAAACCCACTGTATTCTAATTGCTGACAATAAAATCAACATGGACAGCAACTATAGTTAGCAACTGACTGGTGAAGTTAGTCAAACACCTAGCAAGTTAAATGTTTTTTTTTCAGGAATTGGTGGAGACCAAACCAAAGCTAAAATCAGAGGAAATAGTGGACTTTCTGTGATTAGAAACATGAGTCTTGGTTGATGATAAAGATGCTCTGTGTGATACAATGTGTGTCTGTTCCGCTGAAGCTAGTAGGCTTAAACAGTCTATGTTAGCCAAATACATTTTCTAAATTTACAATCTTTTTCCAAGCACAGCAAGGAAACTGAGCAATGATACCCTTGCAATGATTGAAGTGTAGTTGCTTGCACAAGATAAAAAAAAAAGAAGGGCCTTTTCATCAGAACATTGCCCCATGGGACTACTAGTCGTCAGGAACTCCACAGGGAACCTTAAAGATAAACCTTATAAGCCTTAAAAATAAAAATTAAAAACTGCTCTTTTATGTTCAAGGTTGGTGTAAATGTTTTGATATTCAGGCAGACAGTTATTCTTTCCCCTTTTTTCCTGAGAAGCGTCAAGCTACACAGGCAGGAGTGAGGGTTTATGCTGGAGTTAAAAGCCATTGCTCACAATTTAGTGACTAAGCAAATGTATGCTTGCTAACATTTTATTGCAACAGGTATATTCAATGTGACACATTAATGAGTTTCCAGTCAGAGTCACAGGAAACTCCATTTCCAAACAGCCATCACCAATTTAAAATAACAGTTTCACACAAATATATTAGGCATATTTACTGATCCCAGCTGTGTGCTGAGATGCATTTTGGTATTTGGCTAATTTTAGCTTGTTTTTAACAGTCCTTGAAGCTGTTTGGACACATACTCTTACAAGTTAATAACAATGGGAGTTCCAGGTGTCTTTTTAAATCAGTCTGAAACCCCTGCCTTGGTCTGTCATGCTCATGAATGGATAGCCATGTTTTTTATTGTGCAAATAAATAAGAGGAAAGTATGATGCAATGAATAAACCAAGAGCAAAAACACCGCTTCAACACATAAATCAACCACAATTGGAGGATTTGATACTGTAAATCAAAGCAAGGAATAGCCTTCTCCAAATGAAGAGAAAAAAGGACTATGCCTGAAACTATAAGGAAAACAATTGAGAGATTTTTATTAAGGGACCCTGTGTTGTAATAATTTACAGCGTTTGCCACTTTGGTCTGTACTGGAATTACTCAACAAGCGGTTATGACCAAATACTTGCAAAACTAATGACATTTATTTGTGTTTTGTTTAGCTCTAGTTGCTCATTTTAGCACGCTAACACACTTAACTAAAATAGCAAGACGTATACCTCCTAAACAACAGCATGTCATTGTCGTTGAGAGCGTTTCAGAATGCTGACATTAGCGTTTAGTTCAGCCTCACAGAGCTGCTGGCTGTAGACTCTTAGTATTGCTAATTTACTTAATATACTACATAATCATTATTGTAATCAAACTTTTACCTTTGCACAGCAAATGTTATTTACTTAAGTTTTTTAACTAGGTTCAGGAATAAAGATGGCTCCTCCAACACATCCAATTAAATGATATTCAAGCACACCTGATCCATTCCCTTCACTGTTGTCTCAGTTTTTGCATCCCTCCCCCTAACCTTTTTTCTCTTTTATCCCTCCCTTCTCTCTTTGTTTAAACAAAAGGGCTACAGGGTGGGCACTTTTATAATCACAATGCACAAAAAGATGGCTTCCCCACTCCTCCGTCCACTACTCCATCCTCCTTACAGCCATCCCTCATCCCACCACTCCTTCATCCCTCCACCCTCAGCCCGGCATACCTTACTTCTCCCTTTGAACCCTTACCTTCTACAGCCCATAACCCTTTATCCACAATTAACATAAAACTGTTCTTAACTATATCTGTATTGGCGTGGCCTTTCAGAGAAACTAACAAACTTTTATGTTCGTAAGTGGAGTTGACATCAAGTTACTCTTGGTTTATTCTCTGAGTAACTTAACATTTAAAATAACTTGAATAAGAATAAAATAGAATAGAAAAAATATGGGTCAAGGTTGAATCTTGCATGATCAAAGATACCTGGTGTTATTGTGAAGTAGATTATAGCGTACTGTACTCATATCACCCCCAACACTGAGAACATGAATGGGCCATTGTGTTCCACTTGCAACAAGGCCCTTACTATATATTCCATTAATGGCACATCAAAAATGCTCCGCTTGAATAAAGTACCATATAATTTGGTTGTTGAGTACTCCTGGCCTAACTAAGTCCTTTCTGTGGGCAGGAGTTTTAATACATGTTTCCTCCATCCTGATTGTTACCCGCATTTATACTGACAGTAACAGTGGAAAAGGCAAAAACAGTAGTATTAGTAGCTCACTATTTGCCATGTTTATCACCTCCTACAGTGTATGGATTGGATATCTCCAACATAGTTGTTTGGGTCTTATGCCTGTAAGCTGCTGTGCCTTAGCATCCCTCCAAAGGTTTCTGCAACAAGCCATTCAAAATCCATCATTCTTACACATGGCACTTGAAAAGGGTAGAGGATCCATATAAGTTTCCCATTAATTATGGCTGCAACAACAATTATAATCGCTTTTGATTAATCTGTTGACCCTTCAACATTATCATGGTGATTTAATGATTAGTTGTTTGGTCTATATAATATCAGAAAATGGTGAAAAATGTCGATCATTGTTTTCCAACGCAGAAGATGACATCTTCATCGTTTTGTCCACAACTTAAAAATATTTAGATTACTGTCACAGAGAGGAGTAAAACAAAAAAATATTTGCATTGAATAAGCTAGAATCAGAAAATTTTAACTTTTTTTCCATAGGAAAAGTGACTCTAATTAATTTATTATCAAAATAATTGGCGTTTAATTTAATACTGTAGTTGAAAAATAGTCTATTAATCAATTAAAACATTAGGATTCAGCACGGATTTTGTAGATCCTATAATCATTTGTTGATTTCAGTTTTGTAAGTTTAATGTTGCCATTGAGTTATTGTGGGTTACAATTTGAGCCATGTTTTGTGTAAACTATATTTGTTTTATATCTTTTCAAATTTGCATTGTTAAAAGTATGCTGAATTAGCTATTATCAGTTCCTGTTTGCAATATACTATATATAATATAGATCCTGTGCCATGTCTGTCAATTATGTGTGTTCAGATCTGATTGGGATTTGATTCTAACAAGACGTAGCCTACAATTATGACAAATACTGTGGAGCAATAACAAATAGGGTTGTAAAGTAGGCCTACCTTAATTGCCTTTATAAGCTGTGTATCACATCTACTGGTGCTTTAGTCTGGTCACAACAGTAACATGGCAGTTTTACAGAAACAGTTTGGCTCTTAGTAAGAGAAGTTGTCACCACATAGACATCTTTTTTTCTAGGTCCAACATCTGGCTGTCAAAGTATGCCAAATCCTGGCTTTAGGGTAGGAAGCTGCCAGGTGGACCTGCAACAACAGAAAAGACCATCATGAACATTTTTGAGTGACGCTGATCTATTGCTGTTTCCAATGGAGGTACTTACACTTCTTTGGGTAAGACCCAAAGACAGAGGTGGCAGAGCAGCTTGATTTACATTTGCAGTAATGGCCTTTGTTTGGTCTCAAATGCATAATGCCATAACAATTCACTGACAAGTGATGCTTCAGCAAAACCTCATGGGTGCTGCAGATCAGTTTAGCCCCAACTGCTAAGAGATTCAAGTGTCTGATTGTGTAGGCCTATGAATGGGTGGAACGAGTGGTAGTGTGTTTACATGGGCATTTTGTGCATTTTGTGCTTTTTTTGTAAAGATCTCTACAAAAATGCTGGGAATTAAACCATGCAGGGAGAAGTTATGGATGGTCTTGTGTGGTTTGTGGTTTTATTTTGAATTCTTTTACCCCTTTTTGGTTCTGTTGTCCTGTCTTGTGTTTGGTCTCGTGTTGTCTCTGCGGGTTCTGTTTCCTGCTTTATTTTAAAGTTGGGTTTTTGTCTCGACCTGTCTATGGTTTTAATTCCTGTGTCTCCCCGCTCTTGTGATTACCTGATGTTTTCCACCAGCTTCCCTGCCCACTTGTCACCTGCCTCTTGTTACCTCATTACTTGTGTATTTAATGTTTGTGCTTCCCTTGTGTCTTGTAAGATCCTTTTGTCCTGTCAGCCTTCAGTCGGTGTTTCTGATCAGCCCTGAGTCTTTTCCAGTCGCTGTTTCTTCTGCATCCTGTTGTTGGTTTTTGCTTCATCTTTTCGGATTTTTTGACCTTGTTTCTGTTGTCTCCTGTTTTTGCCACTGGATCCCTGTGTTTTTTGGAACTCCGCCTGTTGTCAAATCTTTGTTTACCTGCTCCTGCTTACCTCCCTGATCTCTGCTTTTGGGTCCTTTTTCCTGCCTGAGTGTCACAGTTTTGATCAATGAATTGTGATTGATGACCCAGTGAGCAGAATGAGGGACACAGTAAACCGAAAAATTGCACTGTGGCCTACCTAATCAACAGAGCAGATAGATTAAAATGCAAATCCTTTGGGCGTTATTAAAACAATGACTGGTGTAATTTGACAAATCCTATGATATCATTGCCCTCAGTGAATCTCAGGATAGCCTGTCATGTGCAACCATTTTTAATCTAAATTTAACTTACAACTCTCCAAATAATTTCTCATGAAACTCAAAGCTACTTTAAAGCCTGAAAATTTGATGCACCACTTTGTGGCCCTGTGTGTGAGAGCTGTAGGGAGTAAGCGGGCAGTGAGTCATACCAGTCAAATGTATGGCTATCGTTGTGGTGGCACGGGCGGCCAGCCACATGGTTGCCTGTGGTGAAGGCCACTGCAAAGGCAGCACTGGAATAGAAGTTTATTACTGGCCACCAAGTCAAGCCCTGCTCACCAAATTGATACCTTGGAACAAATATAACAGAAAATCACATACGCATGAAGCAAATGCACACCCATGCACGACTAAAGTCTTGGATGGAGATGTACGCACACATTCACACAAAGTTAAAGGCTGTACTTTGAAAGTTCCTGTTTAGGTGTAAGTGGGTGAGAAATGTGGGCATATTGTTCAGTGTCTAAGAAAAGTTACAATAGTTCAATGAGGAGAGAAGCTTAAAATAAGATGTGAGATTGGAGGTTTTCTTTAAGATTGAGAGGAATAAGGACACATAAGATAAAAGACAAGTGATATATGAGAGAAGGAATCTTCCACTTTTATTTCTATGACATATATCCTGGACACACCATTTTCTCTGATGTTTTTCAAGGAGAAAAAAATACTTCAGGGTTTCATAGAAAGATTTTTCTCTTTAGACAAATGTGACAAGTGGCCCCATCATCCTGCGATCATGTCAATGTTATTGAAGACATGATGTCATGTTATGGCTGCAGCTATGTTATTGAAACCACTCTTACACACTGGAGGTTATTTCAGACACGCTTCAGATATGTCAGTCACTCACACACACACACAGAGACTCAATCACCCACAGAAGCAAATACACCTAACAGACCACCTTTATTGCAACGTTTAACTAAGAAGTTCTGATAATTAGAAATCTGATTTGTGATGGAGGGTCTGAAAGTCCGCGCAACACCTCCCTGGACACAACTTTGACTGTAAATGTTTTGAAAATGACTTGACTCGTAAACATGTTTCAGCAAAGTAATTTTGTGTTTTGCACTGTTTAGACTACAAAACTGCAGCCATTATCTATTTTTTTGCTGTAAGGACTGCAGTAGGAAAAGTATTTAGATCTTTTACTTTAGCTCTGCAAAAGTCTCTCAGAATTTTTCAGTAAGGCTATGTTCAGAAGATTGTGGTTTCCGTTGGCTTTCCAGCGCAGAAACTCTAGTGAAGATAATTACTTCTTCTGAAGTGTCACTTTTTTTTTTTTTTTAATCCTCTGTGTCCTCCTCGGCTACTAGCAACTGCATGGAGCAAGGGCGGTCACAAAAAGCTTGTATCATGAGGATGCGCCAACAGTTTTCTTATCATTACTTAATTCTTCATGGGGGCGGCAGAGACTATGCCTTTATGGAGCCCTGAATTTAAATTGTTACCAAAGTAAAAGTACAGAAGTATTATCAGCATGTACTCTAAGTATTAACAGTAAAAATACAGAGACAGACTGTGCCCTGTTGGGTTTTGCTTTTAATTGTTGTAAGGATATTGTATTATAGACTATGTATCATGACTTTGGTCATCCCCTGAGTTTTCCTCTGGCATCACCATGAGGTCGATGATTTTTGCTTTAGAGTGATTGATTATTGGCTTGACATTTAGTACAGACATTCATTTCCCCCTATGAGTGTAATTTTAATACCTTTGTGATCCCTTGATTTTCCATCTAGCGCCATCAAATTTCCAATATGACCAATCCTTTGGTTAATGAACAAATGCCTTTGGAACCAATGCCTTTCCCATCAGCCTCAGCTAAACTTTGTGCTTAGTGCAAATATTAGCATTCTAACTGCACACTCAACGTAGATGGTGAAAACATTATACCCGCTTAACATCAGCATGTTAGCATTGTCATAGTGAGCAAGTTAGTTTATTAGCATTTGTTGCCTGAGCCTGGTCTCTAGTTGCCTTCTTATTCGACTGATCAATATTTGGGTCCCACACAGCTATGAAACCCGCAGCAACAATAAAAGAACAGTCTGTTAACAATGTCTGGCATTTGATTGGTGAGAGTATTATAGAAATTACCATCAAAAACATTAGGAGTATAAGCTGACACACATGCAATGTTTCTGGCACCAAACTCTGGAGATCACAATCCTGCCTCTGTCATCTGACCAAGAGGACAACACTTTATGTGGGAGATTCTATTTGACAACAATGGCCATACCTTTTGTGTAAAGGAGTCTACTGTAATTCAGTCCGCCACAAATCCAAATTAAAAATGAAAGATCACCCATTACCAAAAAAGCTGCGTTCTAAATGAAAGTACATGTGGATATTGCCTTTCACTTTGTTAAATCCTAACAATAGTGCATCCACAGTTAAGTCCCTCAACACACAAACTATATAAAACAGATACCAACAACAGACAAGACACTAATACAGAAGGGAAAGAACGGGGGAAACATAGCCAGAGAGGCTAGCACTCAAATTCGGTCTGTGATCAAGATTGGATACAAATTAGAAAAAATGGAACACTAACCCATAAATACCTGGTTGCAAAAGCAACTAGTTCCACAGTAAAGTCACATTCGAAAAAACACTATATTTATACTATATTAAGCTAGGTTGACATAGGATTCAGAAACTGTCTCTGTAATCATATCAAACAACAGTGTGACAAAAATTAGGAAACTTTAAGAGAACAAAACAAACCAACAATTCATGTTCATCAGACAGTTGTTTTAGACCTGATCTTTCCGCCACTGGATATTAGTTTTAAGCACCGCTGTGCCTATAGTTGGGCCTGAAAGAGCCAGTTGCATGGCTGTTGACTCTAAGCCTTATTAGACAACACATATACATAAAGGCAATCAGAGAGCTCAGGTTCCTGGAAAAAAACTGATTTAAAAATGGTACTGAAATCACTTTTGATTTGTTCCACAGTTACATACTATATTTCTTTAAATGCTTTTACAACATATTTCAGATTCCATGCCAACAAAGCTAACTGAAATTGAAATTGAAATTGAAAGTGTAAGAGAGAAAGAGAAATCTCAGGCAAAATCTCTCTCTTCTGTAAGCTTTAGGAGTCACACCTGTTGCCCTGGTGGAGTCACGCATGGGCACAAGATGTTTTACCCGCCCTACTTCTGCTTGACAAGGTAAGCTTAATTTACGACTAAGGGGTTTTCTAATTGTCGGGTTTGTTTGCTGAGCAATTTGTTTTTCATCAGCAAATCCATAGAGAGACCCCTAGTGTTGGAAACTTACAATTGCACCCACAGGTCCAAGTGTGGTGTTTATGGTGTGTTGATGATCCTCTGTAACTCCAGTGTGTTTTGGGATGAGTTTATAATAGACAGAAAATAGACACCAAGGGACAGGTTGGACGGGGTGAATCCTATTCAGCTGCAAACTCTCACAACTCTGGTGGTTTTCATTTGATTTGGCTGTAAAGTGGATTTTTCCAGAATGCCTCATGGAAGTCCTCCAAAATTAACTTCCTGGATATTCTACAGGGCCTCTATGTCTACATCTATTCTCATACCCAAATGGTACTTAGGCCAACATTACGGTGGTGGTGTGATTTTTGTCGGGGTAGGATATAAATATATAGAGATATCCATATAGTAAATACAGTAGAGAATCATAGAAAAGTGGAAGAAAATAAAAACAAAACAGAGAGACGGTGTATTACATTTCTTTTAATGACAATGTTAGTGTCAATTCTAGTTAGGCAGTGGGAAGAGAAAAACCTGCAATGACTGCACTAGGGGTCACAAGATTAATGTAATGTGTCTTGAGATGATAAACAGAGGACAGAAAAAAAACATATTAGCTACACAAAGTTATGACTATTTTTCCTCTTTTTCTTTCTTGTAATAGTTTTTCCACAGTATCAGTGCCTTACTTTGAGACACAGTTTTCTCATTAATAAAAAATGGATAAAATGTATTACAGTATGGAAAAGGGATGTGCTTTATTAGTCCACCTCCTTCTCTGGTCTCTCCCTCCCGTCCTCCCTCTGTATCTCTCTCCGTCTCTCTCTCTCCGAGAAAGAGACCATTGTTTCTTAATTAATACACCATGTGTTGGGAGCGCACATGACTGAAGGAGGTGCAATGTACGAAAGAGTAATACCTGACGATAACCCCCCCATACGCCATCAATTAGGAGTTACAAGGAAAGTAAACACTTTGAAAGCTTCCTGTGAAGTCGAATGAGTTGTTAATATTCACGCTTTGAAGTTGAGTGCTCAGTTTTTGTGACTTAGACATGGGCTGAACGGTGTATGTATGTAAGTATGTATGTACAGCAATTAATTGTGTGTGTGTGTACGTGTGTGTGTGTGCCAGTGCCTAGCACAGAGGTAGTTCTTGGCTACTGTTATGGCAGCGAGTACAGGGAAGCAGCCAGTTGAAGACAGGAACTTGGACAGATCTGGCGCATTGGGCTCCACAGTTTACAACTGAAAACAAATAAAGTCAGTGGAGAAAAAGCGACAGGGTGCTGGGCGCATTTATACAAAAGCTCATTAGTGTGAGATCAGGTTGAGGTTTATAGCCAACCTCTCCCCTCTGTGTGCCAACTATACAACCTGTCATTATTCCTCTCTAAGTATAAGCCCCAGACCTACAGCACTGCATATTTGCCCTTAAAGACTTGTTGCTATTTTTTCTTCAGGGAGAGGATAGGAGTGTTTAAAGAGAGGATTTTGTTGCTGTAATGCTACCTCCTGTGCCACAGACTGACATCTGCCCCACACATGGCTGCAGTTTAGTGAGGATGTTCATCATCTGGGGAGCCTTTTGGGCTGCCAGTGAAATCCCTTATATTTCCATTGACCAAATATGTGATACTTGTACAGCATGGGTTCCTCACACTCACTTTACAATAAGTGAACCCTGGTGCCAATCTAAGACAAACTAGAGATAACCAGCAGAGCGAGACTGAGGTGATGGAAGACAAGTTTGGTCTGATGTGGCCAGTGGGTTAAGGCTGGACTCCAGCACGTGTTTGATAAAACCGAGGCCCCCCCCAGCCAAGCCTGAAGGAAACTCCCTATATCTCAAAGCCAGAAGTGATATCATGGAAAAGGCTGACAGTCAGTCAGGTGTGGGAGAGAATCAAAGGGATTACTGCTGCGCTCTCAACATTCAACGATTCTTAGCACACTTAAATTATATTAAGCTTGCTTTCATATAGAATTCATTCTGAGCTTTCCACTTTTAAATGTTGCATAAGTAGTTTATGAAATCAATGATGTAGTTTCATCATTACTCTTTGCCCAGTGATTGTATTTCTTAGAAATATCATTAATATTTGTTAGGAAGGAAATCGCAGGAAATGAAGCAAAGGTCCATTCCAAGTGTTTCCCAAAAGGCCATACAGCTGAAACTCTGCACCTTTCAATGTTCTGTTATTGTAGTATAAACGGTAACAAATGTCTGAAGAAGACAAACATTTTAGAAGCAGCCAGTACAGGGGAGCCCGGGAACTCTCCTCACAGCAAAACTGTTGCTCAGCTTATGTCTGTGAAAGCAAAGCTCTCATTTCCCGCTGACTACTGTGAAAGAGGATCATAAAATTGACTCCATCTGTAATGTTTTGGTAAACTTTCCAGTCACCAGCAGCAGGACGGCATTCCTTCTATTTAGTTCTATTCAAATCTACTTGAAGGCATGTATCGCAAAGCACTAGTCTTTGGGATACATTTGGCTTTGGGTGGATAGTTTTAAAGTCTTGAATCGGGCATGAGTGGCAATATTTGACAGTGAAAAGTGACATATATGCAAAGTTATGGCATAATCTGAATTTGAACATGAATCATGATGGGTATTTAACTTGACCAAATGTTCCTGAACCTTTGAGACATATCTTTTTGTCTCCTTTTGAAAATAATAATAATATTCTCAGGGTTATTTGGACTTGAGATCTGAGATAATGCAGTTAGAACAGCATGGATGGATTTTTAAATGGTGATGTGGTATGTAAAAGACAACTTCCTACAGTTTGTTTCCACTGACCCAAATTAATAAAAAAAATAGTTATTGCAGGTGTGAATAATCAGATAAAAAAAATCCTATCATTTTTAGATTACAGCCTCTCAAGTGTGAGATTTAGCAACTTCTCTCACTCAGTTTTCTTCAAACAAAATTAGCAATTGGACAACACATTGGGCTCTGTTTACACGAATACTCTTTTGGGGGAAATCTTAGAAATATTTGCTCAGACGTGCCTTTCGTTTAGATGGCGACGGTGTTGAGGCTTAGCTAAAAAGTGCTACACACTGCCACCTAACTGCCTGGTGTGTGTACTACATTGAGTTTCACACACTTTTGCGTCACCATATGGTCGTAGATTCCCCCCCCAAAAAAAACGCTTGTCTAAACGCGGAATAGAAAGTGAGAACGCAACAAGACTTTTGCGTTTTCTCTTCAGATTGTTTCCGTCTAAACATAGCCTAAATATAAAATAAATAATTAGTTAAGGCTACTGACTGTTGCCCCGCTTGAAGACCCGCTGACATGAATAATTTGGGAAACAAGATTATGATTACTGTCTACATGGTTCTCTTTGATGTCTCAAGATAGAAGCATGTGTCTTCTCAAGCTGGATGAGAGCATCTGTGTGAAGAGAAATAGATGGTGAGGAATTATTTGAATCCATGACTTGTCTAAAAATGTAAAGGTATTTGAGTTTGTGTGTGTGTGTGTGTTTTATGTGCCTGACTGTGTGTGTATTAGCAAATTTCAGAGCATGAAGTCTCCTTGGGGACTTCCGTTGCTGCTGTTATTCTTTGCAGTGGGATGGAAAGCTTTTCCCAACATCTGCACAACATATCATCATGGCAAAAAAAAGAAAGAGGAGGATACTGGGCTGAAACTTTCCTTTTGGAGAGCCTGTGGATTTCACTTAACAGACCTTTTTTGTCCATGGTATGCCTGGTTTAGCTGAGGAAATCTGAAAAGTTCCCAAAATGAGATTGGTATAAAAAAAAATTGTTAATGTGGTGACACACTTTTCGTCAGAGCAAGAAACACTTGTGGGTCCACTTGACGGCATTACTGGGATCATTAAAATACCATGCAAAGTTGTGGGCAGTAAATCTTTGTAGTACCCAGTGAAGCGACAAATCCTTTGATCAGACTGTTACCGGATCATAAATGTGGTTGGAGTTTTTATTTGACACCTCTTAATCCAATATAGTGGTTTCCAAAACGTTGTGAGAGATGTAGCTTTGCCCATTGAGTGTTGAGTTAAATATAAATCTGGTTGCTTTGTGTCTACAATACCATGTATACTGGTAAGACTATAAACTCTGCACACTGTCATTGTTTTCATCCAGCATGCTATTTGCTCTCCAACTTGAGCTGTCTGGCTGAAAGAGCATCAGATGTAAAAAGACATGGTCATTACAGCTTCCTATCCTTCCCCTACTCCCCTTTTTTTCTTGTTCATGGTTTTACTTGACCTTCTCTTTTTCACCTTATGCCCTCTGTTTTGTTCCTTATTTGCCCTAAACCATAGCAGCACCCCTCTTTATATGCATTCTCTTCTCTCAATTTTAACTAAAACCCCCCACTCACCTCTCATTCCGTTCTCTCCTCTTCCTTCTCTCTCTTAACCTGCTGACCCAAATTCCTTCCTTTTTCTTTTCATCTGTCTCTCATTCCTCCTCACTTTCTCTTCCCCCTGTCTCCAGTCAACCCTCTTCCCCCCTTCGCTATGACTCTTCCACTTTCCCATAACAGAAGAACTAGGGGTGGGAATCAAATGACCAGCTTCTCTCCCTTCACCTGGTCTCAGAGCTTGAGCTGTGAAAGAAAGCTTTGTCCCCAAAACCCTTCATCGCCTCCGGAGGTATGTCCTGTGTTGTCCATACAGGAAAGGACTTTGGTCTGACTGGAATTTTTGGGGCCCATGGGAAAATGTGCGGGAGTCACGGCTTTAACTCTCGTAGACATCTCCTCCCACAGAGCATGATGCGTCATTAGGGTGGAAAAAAACTAAATCTGCAGCTACCTTCGGCTTTACAAAACTTTAGAGTTTCAGCTCATTATTAAGCTGTTGTAAGCTAATGTATCACTTTGGTTCACTATCACTGCTCTCATATTGTTGTATTTGGTCACAGCACAGTTTTTTACCTGATGAACATAGTGGAGCATTTAGCAGCTTAAAAGCTAAGTGACTGTGCTCCCCCCCCAAAAAAATTGGCCCCATAAGTTTTTTGTTCAAGCAGCAATTACAACTCATTTTTGTTTATAGTAGTGACAGACTCTAGTGGACATAATAATTATGACAGGAGCAAATCAGGAAGCAAGGTGATGAAGAATAAGAACAACAATTTCCATGCAAGGAGGTAGGTCAGGGTGGCAGATGGGTCAATCAAACACAGAAGTTATACCCAGGAGATCGGGTTTGCGTCCTGTTTGAAAATAATAGTTACAGGTGAGATTTATCTACTTACCGGAATCACGTCACATTCTGGGTCATGTGCATAACCAGGAGTGAAGTAACAGATTTATTATGAACTGTGGCTGTTACATTCTCTGGTTAGGCTATGAGGACAGAACGCAGGTCTGTGGGTTTTATATCCTGCCATATCTGCTAGAGGCCCTAATTTCTGAAACGCTCCCATTGTAGTTGATGGGAAGGAAAGAAACTATGTATAGTGTCATATGGTTTGGAGGACTTGTTCAGGGCCACATATTTCTTGTAGGAGTTCGTCGAGACAAAAATCTGTTACTGCAAGTTAAAAATGTTGTTTCTATTTTGAGCTTAAAACACCCCCAAAAAAATTACATGACCTAGTCTCGTTTTGCAAGACCACCCACACGCTGCAGAGCACAGTAAGGGTCTGGCTAGTCCCTATAGCATTCGGGGATGGGATAAAAAACGTGCTCTGGTTTATTGTCATTTCTTTAAACCAATCACAATCGTCATGGGTGGCGCTAAGCTCCGCATGGAGCCGTGTATAAAAGTTGGGCGAGAGAATTCAAATTGGACAGTGTTTTGCTAGCTGTCTCAGTTTACCCTGCAGAGATCTGAGGAGCAGTCAACCATAGACCTCATAAATCAACAGGAGTTTAAAAATCCAACACAAAGAAAGTGGAAGGAAACGGACATCGGCAAAAATACACGCATCAGGCAGAATTTCCTGTGGCACCAGAGCAATCCTGGAAGTGATACATCAAGGATATAGACTACGTTGTATGAGCCGACTTATAATGAAGTTATGTGGATTTTGCTGTTTAGATAAAGATTCACAAATGTAAAATGTTGGTGTGCTTTTGGCTGGACTTTTACTACAAAGAACAGTGCTGTTAATGTGAACAGGGAGCAAAACCTGCACTGTAAAATTATATCTTTATCCCTTAAGTCCTTATGTGTCAGAGTCTGCACTGAGGTGAGTTATGAGTGAACGTTTTCACCACAAACATGTCAGGGCCCTTTACTTTTACATGCCTGCCCGTGACCCACAGACTCACTGGGAGAAGTGACCCGGAATAAAACATAGTAAGGCAGGTCAGATGTCCATTTGACACACTCTCTGCAGGGGGGACAGGGGGGGCAGGAGCTGGGTCAGATAGTAAGCAAGTTGGATGAGGCATGATGAGGCACACCAGTCTTTATTTACAAAAGCTTCAACCAACAAACACACACACACTCACTCACTCACTCACTCACTCAGAACGGCATTTTCTGCACATTATGTTCACAGGCACATTTTGTATTAATTGTGGGTACTGAAGCCTCTTTATGTCGTTTTGCTGCAGTAATATTACCCTGTTTGAACAACAGTGTGGTAATCAATCCAATGCAATTAATAGCACAGCATATATTGTTTAGAAAACTTAACTTAATGATAATTTACGCCCTTCTTTTAGGATTAATCAACAATTAATGAATTGTATAGCATAAACAAATGAACTACCAGTATATACAAATTTTATTAAACTTGCTTGAGGGTAAGAGGACATGAGGTTACCACAAAGTGGTATACAGTGTGTACTGTACTGCATACTGGATGATTCAAATGAAGCAATTTCTCTTAAGATCCATTGGGGGAGCTATTGCTACATGAAAGTACATTCCGTTATAACCACCAGGGCTATAACTGACATTGGAAGGGCAGTTCATAATGTAACAGTGCCATGGGGTGGTCCAGTAATATTTCAGTTAATGTGACACATTGATACACAATCAACAAAAACATTGAGTTTAATTTCTGACCTTATAGAAACCTTTTAGCTTTTAGTTGTTCTTTGTTTAATTTCCTTTTCCTCTGTGATGACCCTGTCTCAGTATTAGTCATAATTACAACAAATAACTTCTAAAAGAAAATTAAAGTACAAATAACCCTATGCAAAAAAACAAATTCTACGTTTTTAGCTGGCCGAATAGGCTTTTCTGGTGTTACGCGAAAATCTGTGACCCATCAGAATATGTTAATATAGCGCCACTTGCTGTAAATCATTCAGTGACTTTGCAGGAAAAATCAGGGCATTAATTAAAAACTATATAAAATCAGTGTTCTTTGCACTGTTAGTTTCATTTTCTGTCGCAGTGTATTTGATCATCATGTGAAAAATTACACTGTTTCAGAAATACAAACTTGTAGTTACTTTTGGTATAAGCAGAGTAGTGAGTAAGATGTACTTTAAATATCAAAAGTAAAATGTTTAATGATTGTCTCCCAAAGTTGTTTGTCTTTATAGGAAAAACTTCCTTGATTTGATTAAAGTCATTTTGAGGATTACCTTTTGCAGTACCATCCAGTTGTATCCTGAGCTGACACACTGGTAGCGTGTCACATTTGACAATGTCTTCAGGGCTGGTTTAGTTAACTTGTTTTACATATTTGACCTTCTACATTTTTTCACCCAGCCTGTCAACTATGTTGGTTTTCTCTGATAAAAAGTGGATAATAACATGGTGAAATTGAATAAGGATGTCATGTTTTGTAACTGTTGCACCCTCAAGTGTGTGTGTGTGTGTGTGTGTGTGTGTGTGTGTGTGTGTGTGTGTGTGTGTGTGTGTGTGTGTGTGTGTGTGTGTGTGTGTGTGCGTTTGTTATATAATTTAAAATGACAAAACAGATGTAAGACCTGATGAACAGATCATTTAACCTAATTTGTTAAGAATCTTTTTAAACATTTTGATGGGTACTTGACTGAAGATATTTAGCTTTCAAAATGATGATACAGCATAACAATGCATTTTATTATCTTGTAAAATATCCAAAGTATACTTCAAATTCAGCATTGACATTAAATACTTCTAGTTCCCTCCTGGACAATACTAAACTTACTATTATCAGCATTATTTAATATTTAGCCATTCACATGTCAAGGACAGTCACACGTTTTTTTCAAGGTATATATTCAAACAATATGTGGAAAAGTAAATGTTGCTGACTGTATTTATTTCCACACTCATCTGCCACCCTATCTGCCTCAGCCTTTTATTTGTTTTGCCCAAGATAGATTTTTCAAATCAACATGTTGTAACTCAGGAAAAGTTTAAACTGTTGCAACATCATCTGGTTATTGAACTGCATGAACAAATACTGAAGGAGGATGAATCTAACTTGTTCTGTTCTAACTGGTACGAGCTTAAACACTAAAATATATATTTGTAGATTTCGTTTTCTATACTTTTGTAAAGACATTATGTACACCTCATGTTACCATGCTGTAAGTGACTTGAAACTATTTATCCTTCAACCAGTTCGGAAAACAAGGTAAAAAGCTGTGAGAAAGAAGCACCTGCTGATATTTGTTGCTCTCTCATTGGTCTTGGAGAGAGAGAAATCACGATAAATGCTGTGAGGCAGCTTGTGAGAGTGGCTTTCTTGTTCATCTAGGAAAAGCATGAAGTTGTTTATTCTGGTGGCTCTGTTCGGGCTCGGCCTGGCCCAGCACAACTCGCACTTCAGGCACGGCAGGACAGCAATCGTACACCTGTTTGAGTGGCGCTGGGCGGACATCGCTGCAGAGTGTGAGCGTTTCTTGGGTCCCAATGGCTTTGGTGGAGTTCAGGTATGTACAGTATGGCTAAACATAGGATAGGTTCTAGTCTGGAGGAGAAAACTCAGTTATTTTTCTATTTTGAGGATGTCTATAATCACGATGCATTACAGTACAAAAAAACTGTTCAAAAACATTTACATTTATATTATCCACTGTGTTGTAAACTCAATCATTGAAATGTAAAGGTGTACTCCAGTGATGTAGTATTTCACTACCATAAAGTTGGGGGGCTCACAAGAGGAAAAAAAGATAAATCAAAGTATCAGAAATAGATATATTCTGACTTTTATCATGGATCAAGCTCCAAACACTACTTTTACCATAATGCACACGTACAATGTCTTTTCTTAGCCTGAACAAAAGCCTGATGACGTCATCCTGTTTACTAAGGCTGAGTAGTACTCCCTAGGAAGATTAAACTGAAGTTCATGTGTATCGCTGTCGCTAGAATATTAAATAGAACCCTATTTACAGTGAACTTCAGTCTGTAGACTATTCCTGTGTTAAAAGAGATTGCTATGTGTTCCCCAGATCTCCCCTCCAAATGAACACATTGTGCTAGAGAATCCCTGGAGGCCCTGGTATCAGAGATACCAACCAATCGGCTTCAAACTGTGCTCCAGATCCGGCAGTGAGAGCGAGCTGAGAGACATGATCACCAGATGCAACAACGTTGGGGTAAACTAAAATGATTTAGTGAAAGGCATTAGGAACAAAAGCCTTCTGTGTTTGACAGCACCTCATAAATCTTTTGCCTGGTACAACACAACTAATTCTTACCAGATACATTTCTTGACGCTTAACGCATAAACATCAACAACAGGTTCCCGTCATTTTAGAACTAAATATATTTTTGAAGAGCAAATATCAAGTGAATTAATTAATGCGTCTGTCTTAAGGAATTATCGTTCACTTTTTTGTTTAGAGTATTATACTTCAGTTCCTAGAACATAGTTAACTAATAGTGAGCAGTGCAGCTTTAACATACTACTATCACTTGAGATTAAATGTGCTAAGAAAAGAAGTGAAAGTGAAGAGGGATAAAAGGGAGATGTTGATCAATTGTGTTGCACCTACATCTTGTATCTAGGTCAATATCTATGTGGACGTTGTCATCAACCACATGTGTGGCGCCGGCGGTGGAGAGGGAACCCACTCTTCATGTGGAAGCTGGTTCAGTGCTAGCAAGAAGGATTTCCCCAGTGTCCCATTTAGCCAAGCTGACTTCAATGACCACAAATGCAAGACTGGCAGTGGCGAGATTGAGAACTATGGTGATGTCAATCAGGTAATGAATGTCACTAGAAACACTGATGTAATTTTCAGCTTATTACTGTCATACATTTCACAGCACATTTTCACCCCATTCAAAGATTCATAAAAGGGAGTGTTAAAGGCAGGGTTTGAAACTATTCCAATATATACTTTTTATATATTGTTGTTATCAGAGTGAAACATTTTTTTTAAACAACAATAAATAAATGCTGTAATCCGGTAAAATTGTCCACAAATCACTGTCTTGCGGTCTGCTTGAAAAAAACAATGAAAAGCCTCCTTGCCCCGCTGAGTGTGCTCTACCCCTCACGTGTACGAGCTTGAGCTCAATGTGTCATTGCAGCATTGCTAACTGTATCATATTTGTTATAAACATTGGGTATGATAATATTAGGTGTTTGCATACCAGTGAATGTGGCATGGAGTATAATTGCGGCCCTTTCTTGGCTCTGCTCTGGAGCAGCAATGCAGCAGTGCTCGTGCACGTGTGTGTGCCAGATCCCCGAGGGCAGAGCAAGGGGTTAGACGGAGCCCAGAGGAGATGCTACTTTCAAATCTTGCTTGCTTTTTAACAATACCAACCCTGCCTCTAAGTCAGAAGCTCCCACGTAACACCTGCAAAAAGAGGATGCAGTAATCAGTAACTAATTTACTATTATTTATCATGTATACAGGGGAAATGAATAACCTGATTTCGCTGTGCTCATGTAGTAAACACCATAAAAAGGTTATTCATGTCCAGGTCAACCCACTCATTGACTAATTATGTGACTTTGAGGAGTTTTAAAACAAGAACAACGTATAATTGCAATGTTAAAGTGTATTTGCCACTCTAGGTGCGTGACTGTCGTCTGGTTGGTCTGTTGGACCTCGCCCTGGAGAAAGATTACGTCAGGGGAAAGGTGGCTGACTATATGAACAAGCTGGTTGACATGGGTGTGGCCGGATTCAGAGTGGATGCCTGCAAGCACATGTGGCCCGGTGACCTGACTGCTGTCTACGGTCGTCTGACAAACCTCAACACCACGTGGTTCCCCAATGGCTCCAAACCCTTCATCTTTCAGGAAGTAATATTGAGCACAGAAATCAAGATCACAAACACATGCATAAAGGGTCCAAGAAGACATTACTAGTTGACAAGCACTTGTAAAAATACAGGTACTCCTGATCAAATAGTATAAAAGGATGAATCTGAAGGTGTTCAACTCAAAAAGCAAAAGTATTAAGCTGTTAAAACAGCCTAAGATCTCCAAAACCCTCTCTTCACTCACTACATGAATGTTTATCAGCAGAAATGTGTTTCTTGTTACTGCTGAATTAAAAAACAAACGATAAATCAATCCAAAAATAATCTACATGGTGCAGTTAATTTGCTTTGAATACTATGGAGGATGAGGATTATATGCTGATTTCCCTCTAGGTTATTGATTTGGGAGGTGAGCCCATCACGTCCAGAGAATACTTCCATCTGGGAAGAGTGACTGAGTTCAAATATGGTGCCAAACTGGGAACTGTCTTCAGAAAGTGGAATGGTGAGAAGCTGTTTTACACAAGGTATGTGTCTTTCTGCATGAGATTGATATATTAGAATATGTATTTAACATGACATGACATGAGAGAGTTACAATTCGCTTTGCTGCTCACATTTTTGGATTTCACCAAATGTCTTGCTTACTAGTTTTTGAGAGTGAAAATTATGTGTCCAAACTTGGATGTTTTAGTAGTGAACTCCTGATTTGTAAAATTATAAAACTGTGTGTAGGAACTGGGGGGAGGGATGGGGTTTCATGCCCGATGGCAATGCTCTTGTCTTCATTGACAACCACGACAACCAGAGAGGCCATGGTGCCGGTGGTGCAGCCATTGTTACCTTCTGGGACTCCAGGCTCCACAAGATGGCTGTCAGCTACATGCTGGCCCACCCTTACGGAGTAACCCGGGTGATGTCCAGCTTCCGCTGGAACCGCCACATTGTCAATGGAAAGGTAGATTTTCCTTTAAGCAGGAGCAATGATAACATGCAATGTATAGTGTTCATTTGGAACTACTTTTTATTAAATTCATTAATCCATTATGTTGTAGGATGAGAATGACTGGATAGGCCCTCCCAGCCATGCAGATGGATCCACCAAATCTGTTCCTATCAATGCTGACCAGACTTGTGGAGACGGATGGGTGTGTGAACACAGATGGCGTCAGATCAAGTGAGTCCCTAAAAAGCAAGAGACTGTTACCTTACAGAAAAATAGGATCTTTGGCTTGCTCACATACAGTAGATGTGTAAAATATGTACATTATACTCTCTGATTGTATTTTGTCATATCACCCCTTTAGGAACATGGTTATTTTCCGCAACGTGGTCAATGGACAGCCTCACTCCAACTGGTGGGACAACCAGAGCAACCAGGTTGCCTTTGGACGTGGTAATCGTGGATTCATCGTCTTCAACAATGATGACTGGTAAAGATTATTTGTTAAGTACTCTAACTACTACTGACAAAAAACTAATTTCACCTACTTAAATCAAGCAATAGCCAGATTAACCAAATGTATAGGACTGAATGCAGATACGGGTCAGCATCTTACACACTGTAAGACAACTTAAGCAATAAGTCACAACAGGCCGTAGTACGTTGTAATTATACCAAAGCAAAGGGGAGTTGTGCTGTCTGACGTGAATAATAAGGTTCACCATAAAATAGGCCCTCCAGGTCTGGCTGGGTGCCCTGGTAGCTTAGAGGCGAGAATAAATAACGGCTTCAGTTCCCTGTTGAAAAGAGCTATCTGACGGCAAGGTATAATGGCAAATATAGCGTACACTTAAAGGGATACTTTGCTGATTTATAAACCACTTCTAGCTGTGTCATGGCAGTGTGTGCAGATAAATGGTGTTCAAGGCTTTCCACCGTGGCACCGGCAGAAGGAGCTCCCTGCCGATCGTAGCACCCCGCTCTGTATTAAGGGAAAGGGTAGGCCAACTGCTCAATCCACTCGTCCATAGTTAGGCTACTCAGGACGTCAAAGTTGACCCTAAATGTTTCTGTTTTGTATCAGGTTTGTGAGTCTAATATTTTCTTTTCAGACGTAAAGTGATACTTTTGTGCAAAACAATTAAAACCTCATGGCCGTGGTATACGGTTATTATACATCATGCCATGTCTCGATACAATAGAGAACAGGTAGGCTACTAAAAACTAACTTTACTAAACTTCTATGCTAAACTAAATTATACAGTATTTGTTGTTTGTACATGCTGTCTGTTATGAGGCGCCGTTTGTAAAGTGGCTCGTGCTGAAAATAACAGCAACATTTTGTCACATTTAGCTTTAAATAATGTTAAAAAAACTGGTATGAAGTTTTAAGGGTCACTTTCTTGCACATTTACAACAATATTTGTCAACTTCGAAATATTTTAAATAGTTAAATCCAAATACTAAATGTTATACCTAAATGTTAAATGTTAAATCTAAATGCTAAATCTAAATCTAAATATTAAGGCTAAATCTAAATGTTAAATCTAAATCTAAATCTAAATGTTAAATCTAAATCTTAAATCTAAAACTAAATCTTAATGTTAAATCTAAATATTAAATCTAAATCTAAATGTTGAATCTAAATCTAAATCTAAATCTAAATGTTAAATCTAAATATTAAATCTAAATCTAAATGTTAAATCTAAATCTAAATGTTAAAATCTAAATGTTTTGGGGGAAACTAAATATTTAGCTAATATGCAAATTAAATGCCGGTAACCGGAAGTACCAAAATAAAAGCTCGAGGAGGTCAGTGTATGTTTATAGTGTCAAATAACGAATAACAATCATCTCATCCGGGGAAATGGACTCTTGAACTTGGATAAACGTGATGATAACTACTTAAAATAATAAACACAGTTGGAGAAACTGTATTTGAAGAGTACTTTGAGTTTTTAGTGTCACTGAATGGTGTGGGAATTATGACCTGTAGTCACTATAGCCAGTCACCGGGGGGCGCGCGCCTCACTTTGACTGATCTGTCATGTTCGCTTGCATCAAGGCCAGCTAGAGCCTATCCCCATCCGCCCCCGCCAAGGTACGGTAAGCTACAGTCGGCCATGGTCACACTGCGAAATGTCTAACAAATCAGCGTTAGCCGAGAACATCGGCAGAGCCGTCCTGGTGGCTGTCCAAACTTATTCAACAGCGACAGCCTCGGGGCCACCGCAGGCCACCTCGGTTAGCATGTTTTCCAAATCACGGAGCTAGCATTGTATTGTTGTCAAGGTAGTAGCAAATCTCTACTGGCTAGCTACCGTTAGCTAGTTTAGTTAAGTTAGCCTTGACAACAAGACAATGATTTGGAAAACATGCTTACCGAGCTGGCCTGCGGTGGCCATGGGGCTGTTGCTGTTGCTGTTGAATAGGTTTGTACAGCCAGCGGGACGGCTCTGCCGATGTTCTCGGCTAACGCTGATTTGTTAGACATTTCGCAGAGTGACCATGGCCGACAGTGCCGTGCCTTGTTGGGGGCGGGCGGGGATAGGCTCTTGCTGACCTTAATGCAAGCGAACGTGACAGACCAGTCAAAGTGAGCCCCCCCTTGTGGCTGGCTATAGTGGCTATAATTCCCACACCATTCATAAAAGTGACACTAAAAACTCAAAGTACTCTTCAAATACAGTTTTCCCCAACTATGTTTATTATTTTAGGTAGCTATTTTCACGTTTATCCAAGTTCAAGAGTCCATTTCCCCGGATGAGATGATTTTTATTCGTTAGTTGACACTAAACATACACTGACCTCCTCGAGCTTTTATTTTGGTACTTCCGGTTATCGGCATTTGATTTGCATGTTAACTAAATATTTAGTTTCACCTGAAACATTTAGATTTAGCATTTAGATTTAGATTTAGATTTAACATTTAGATTTAGATTTAACAGTTAGATTTAGATTTAATATTTAGATTTAACATTTAGATTTAGATTTAATATTTAGATTTAACATTTAGATTTAGATTTAACATTTAGATTTAGATTTAATATTTAGATTTAACATTTAGATTTAGATTTAACATTTAGATTTAGATATAACATTTAGATTTAGATTTAGCATTTAGATTTAACATTTAACATTTAGGTGTAACATTAAATATTTGGATTTGACTATTTAAAATATTTCCAAGTTGACAAATATTGTTGTCCCTCAAAATTTCATACCAGATTTTTAAACATTATTTAAAGCTAAATGTGACAAAATGTTGCAGTTATTTTGAGTGTGAGCCGCTTTAAATACGGCGCCCAATAGTCTGTTTGTTACTATTGGCTGCAGCATTGGTTAAGTGCCCAAGACAAATTTCACCGTTATGTGGGACAGTTAAGTTAATCTTGAGCTTGAGGTTTCAATTTTGTAACAATTCACCTTTCGTTTCCTTTCACACTTTCTTTGTAACTAGATCTCAGATTGATGTTTACCAAACCAGATCTGTTGATCTTCTAACCCGTTACTCCTAATTTATAAAACAATTCTGTTGATGCAGTACAGCACTGTCTAAATGTTAGTCACGATACAGTGTTCAGTGTCCACAGTGTAACGCAGAGTAAATATGTTACTGTATTTTTTCTTCTTTTTTTTCATTGTTTTCTATCTGTTGTAAATTTGTATTATTTAATATCCTTTAAATATGTGGTGTGCATTTTTTCTTTCCTTTAAAAATTTGAAAAATATTTATGTTAATATGCAAATGTGTGGCATCATGTACAGCTGTCTTTAATTTCAATGTTAGGTGGGTTCCTTTTACAAGCCCGTAGGTATTTATTTTTATCCCACCTACAGTTTGCATTTTGTCATAAGGAGCAAGATTCCAGATGGGCCCATCTGAGCTCTCATTTTATCAAAGGCAGAGCTTGATATTCAGGGCTTGGTTTACAGCATCACCCTTTCTAGCCACTGGGGGACCTTAGGCAGACTGGGGGAATGTACATTAATGTAAAAAAACCTCAAAGTGAAATTTTCATGCCATGGGACTTTTAAAATTTCATTAGAAAATTCAGCAAAATATGAACAGTTTTATTTTGATATTGTGGATTTTTGAAAAAACTGTGCCTTATCTTAATCTTAAGGGACCTGGATGTGACCCTGCAAACTGGCATGCCTGGTGGCACCTACTGTGACGTCATTTCTGGCCAGAAGATTGAAAGCAGGTGCACTGGGAAGCAGATCAATGTTGGTGGTGATGGCCGGGCCCACTTCAAGATAAGCAACAGAGATGAGGACCCCTTTGTTGCCATTCATGCTGACTCCAAGTTGTAAAGCTATCATGTACAACTTTAAATAAATCTTTCAAATTTTTGAACTTAAATTATGAACTTTTTTACTGATACAAAATGCATGCAAATCATTGCTTTTTGTTTGTTTACTAAATAATGTTTAATAGAAAATGTGCAATGTTGCCTCTGTAACAAACCATTTACTTTTCTATAGATGGTTGGCACATCACATAAGTTTATGTGGAGATCACAGAGTTAGAAAGTAAACTCTAATAATGACCAGAACAGTAATTTGCTTCTCAAACAACATTGGTAAACTTAAGGTGAAGTTGGAAAGAATTTGTAATGGAAAGACTTTCTAAAATGAACTGACTGTTTGCTGAGCGCTGTTCTGTTAGTTACTTTTGCTATCTGCTTTTAGATTAACCAGTTCAGTTTTCACATATGCAATTTACAATGGCATTGGCGCCAGATTTACCACTCAAAATTCTACGATTTCAAACAGACAAAATGACAACTGTCGCTAGATTTTATCAGCTGTAGCTAATATAAGTTCATGGTAAAAAGAAGATACTGTTTCAAAATTGCTTTTAATGTTATCTTACAAATGTAATGTTTGCAAATTACATAATTTGCTTGTTACAGCAATTCTACTATAAGTAGTAAGCTAGTTGGCAGGACATGCTAATGTTTGCAGCTTACACTGGAGCAGGAACATTTTTTACAATTGCTTTTAATCTGACAGTTATGCGGCCAGTGAGTGTTCTGAACAAGACCTGTGATGTCTGTGAATGTCCTTCCTGCATTTTGTATTATTCTCCTCCACAGGGATGACACTTGCCATCACACTGCAGCCACTTCAGTTTGAGTGTGAAGTGCAATGCTGGCGTTGGTCAGTACTGCAGCGTTGGGGCCCAGAGGGCCAATGAGCCAACTCTCACTCCTTACTTCCTCCCTTCCTCTGCCTTTCTTCCTGCCCCGTCACCCTCACTTTCTTCCTGTCTCCACCGTCCCAGCCCACCTACTGCGTCTCCGCCGTCAGCAGCCTCTGGCCCGGTGACACTGGAGTGCCAGCTACCAGATGTCAGCCAAGGTGGTGCATGCCAGAACATTCAGCTCATCTTGGTTGTCATGGCAACGTGACCCATGAGGAGAGAAAACCTTGGAAAATCTTAAATGTCTCATAGAAAGAATAAGACATAGCGATAAATGAAAAAGAGTTGTACGTACTCATTGTAAACCCAGATGAGTCATGCGGTTTGTAATGTGTGCTCACAATAGATGTCTTTAACCACTTTAGAGTGTCGATCAGGTAATTCAGATTATAATAGAAAGCAATAGTAACATATTGGTTACACACATGCATTCTCCTCACTGAAAGTCTATTAAATGTTGCAGTCTTGTTGTGGATTTCTGTTTCATTTAGAGCACTATGGCAAGTGATGAATCTTTGTTCACAAAATGTACCAGCTAGGAAGTCAAAGTGACAGATAGTACAGTAGAAGGATTGCCGTAAACCTTAACGTTGGACTAGCCTCAACATATTGCCACTGCTAAATAATTGACCCTCTCTCCAACTTTTGGTCGGGCAGCTGTGAGGGCCTGTACCTTCCGATTAGCTGCAGAGATGTCAGTGTAGCAGACTGGGGTCTTTGGTCCTGTCATCCTACATGATACTTTGTGACATGGCTGTCAACGATGTCCTCATCCTGTTTCATATTTCATATGGTGCACCAGACCTGCCTGTCACATCACCCAAGGAGAAAGACAGTCATCTTAAGTTGATGACTGCCAGATGAAGCAAGTGAGTTTTTGGATCTATTCAGCTGTCTCTCACTCTGCTCCGAAAAATCCAAAAGACAGTGTAGGTGAGGTTCAGGGAACAGGGGCAACAATGTCAAAATTACAGAATGGCAAATTCATTTTCATTCCTAAATAGTTACATTGCGCTTTGAACGTAGTTTGAACTAAGAAAAAAAGCTGAATTTAGATGGCATGATGACTGATTCGTGCTGATATTTTTGCGGTTATAATGAACATAACATATCATGATTCTATGAGGTACCTGGGTAACATTCAGCTTCATATCACATGGGGGCAGTATTGAAGCAAGAACTATGAAATGCAAGGTTTTCCAAAAAGTCCTCAAGACATTTTCCTCACTTTGAAATGTATTTCTTAACTGCTTGAAATTCACTGCAGAATTATTCAAGATGCAAAAAGAATTCATGATTAATGTTTAATTCTACGAATTGAGCATGAACTATATGTATTGTCAATGAAAGTACAAAACAGGTGAATGATGTATGACCATATTGCTCATACAAACTTAATCCATGCAAAACTGCACAGTGTTTAGCTGTCAGTGTTTTCTCCCAGCTGATACAGACCCTGCCTTCATTGTCCCTTTGTATGATAATAGCATCACATTTTTGAACTAATCATTTTTGACAAAGTGCAAAGAGGTATTGATCGCAAGCTCTTAACAGGAATCTTCATCAATTTTCTGGTCACTGGCAAGTTCTGTCAAGCTTTCAGCCACTTCACCCTATATTGTTTTTCATATTGCCCTTTTTGCCAGATCTCTCTTAAAAAGAGATTTGAATCAATTGGTACAATTTATTTACATAAGGCAAACCAATATTGATTGAATGAGGATGTGAAGCCTTATTTCATGTTTCACATTGCCCAATGATCATCTGTACATTATGCGGAAAATTGTATGTAGTAAGCACATTCCTACACATTCAGTACACTGCCCTGAACCTGAATTAGAAAAAGAAACACACACTTTTCAATTTAATCCTATAAAAGAGAATAGAAAATAGCATGACATTATGTTGATACATTAGTACATTGGTCTGTCAGAGTTACCCTTTTCCAACACCTTTGCTGTCCTTGCAGTGAGCTTATTCATACCCCCCACCAACAGATTATACAGCAGCACACAGAGCGACGTGAAGGTTGGCCTTTGTGTCCTCACACATTTCTCTGCTTTAGTCTTTAATGATATCATTGCCTGGCTAAGTCATCTTTTATAGCTGACACCCCACAGGGTGGCCAATATTTAGTCTGTGTGTGTGTGTGTGTGTGTGTGTGTGTGTGTGTGTGCGTGTGTGTGTGTGTGCGTGTCTGTACCCCGGGCATCCTACGTGACAAACCCTACTTAGCCTTGAATCTTATACCAAGACTCAAATATGTATGGCTAAAATACCATTTTGTGAAAGGGGTGCCGAGCACAACTGTGAAATTGATAATTGAGACAAACTCATTCAGTCGCGGCTCATTTAATATAATGAGCAAAATGAGCTGTTCAATTTGCATACTGATAAGATGCCTCCATCAGGATATATAACCCCCTCTCATAGATATTCACTGTGGATATTACATTTAACCAGAGCACAGATTTACTTTACAAACACACTCAGAGCAGCGCAAACCAAAGCTTTCAATTAGGCCATTGCCAGGTCTTAATCACCGTAAAGACAAATTGGGCAGCTTCAGTCATGTTGCCAATAGAAGTGCCTTAGATACGTGGTTTAACGCAGATTGAAAAGATTGGAAACACACAGCACATTTGGTCTTTGGAAATGTGTTCCAAGATGAAATCCTGTCTATTTCAGCAGCATTTATATTGCATGGGTTGGCTTTGTGATCTTATGTGAGGACCCCTTTCAGGTGTCGCCCTTGTGTTTTCTTTATTGATCCCTGTTATAGCTGTGGAAGTCCCCTGCTGCTTATGTTTGCTCCCTTACATTCTCTCCCCATTCCAGCAGATTCCAATTGCACAGGTGCTCTGCCTGGCTATTTGTATTGCACATGGTGGTATATATGAGACCAAAACAGTGATGGCAGCAGATCTGGATGGTCTGAATCATATGTTTGTGCAGTGACTACAAGCACTGCTGGAGGAGTTGGACCAGGGACGCAGCCCACAGCCTGGTTCCAGAGCCCACAGGCCTGTGGATTGAGACTTTCTGAAAGGGAGCAGATGGTGACATGAATAGTGCAGCAGGTCCTGTTCACCCCCGTTCATGGCTTTGCGTGCAGCACATTACCTCAACAAACGCTTCTCATAATTGATGTCTTGGAATGGCCCCATCATATCTGGATTTTGCAGAGTGGCAGAATCATCAAGGTCATTACTGCTACTTTGACACACTACAGTATAATGTGGGGTCTAGAACTTCATTAAGAGAAGGGGACTTCTTGGAGACTACTATACATATTCAGAATTTGTCTGTCCCTGTGTATGTTCTGTATGTATGCTCTGCTATAGAAGCTGGAGGTTATACTTTATATTGTTACCTACATCGTAGGTAAGGGGCCGGGTCACAGTAACATTTTAATTATACATGGCAGCCTTGGGAAACACATAGCATTACATTTGCATGGCTTGTTTTAGACAGAATATTTCAAAATCTGTTTTGTGACCCAGCTAGTCCAGTGCTTTGCCACGGTATTCCTAGTTTAATTAATTTAAAAAAATAAATAAATTAAGATGAAGTTGAGCATTTTTCTGTTGAAACCATATGGAAATAATGATCCTGAAATCAATTATAACATGGATTTCAGGTTCATTGAACAGTCAAGCCAATTAACAGTCAGTTTACAACAAATATTGTCTGTGCAGCATATCCACTACATCATCTGCACATTCTGCAGATGATAGAGCTGACCTCTTCTTCTGCAGAATGTTGCCTGCCAAAGAAAACAGTCTCTCACATGGCACTGTTGACGCAGGTGTAGCCAAATACCTTTTTGCAATATGGACCATGTACACCTGCTGCTCTACTAAGTGCAATAAATTTACTTTCTGGCTCTCTTTTCAGCGTTGTGCAATTCCTGTAACAATAGGAAACCTATCATACCTATATATCATATCATACCTTGCATGATGGGTTGCCTGTGGCAATCTGAATGATGTCTTGAATACCTCAGTCCTGAACTATGTTAAACTATCTACAGCAATATCTTTTTATCGAACTCTCGGCTAAAAAGCAAAACATTTTAAACTATTCCTTTAACAATCTCAGGCTCACACTAAACTATTTGCAAGATGCAGCATTTTGTGATTAGTTACCATATTTGTTATGAATGCTTTTTACTGTAAGACTATCCTTTTTGTGTATGGTATGCTTGCCATAAAAATTAAATTAGCAGTTAGCTTATTTGCCAGCTTACTTCACTGTCAGTGAATCTATCTATCTATCTGTCTATCTATCTATCTATATATCCATCCATCCATCCATCCATCCATCCATCCATCCATCTATCTATTGTTGATAACTCTTCACTCATGATGCAGCACTACCATACAATGACCAATCCATGGGCTATAGACATGTAAACCCAGGGGAAGATGTCACATTTCCCAGGGATATTAAGGAGCTTCTCCGGATTTAAATCTGCATAGAGGTAATCAACAACAGGCAACCGGCCTCTCCAAGGTGAAGCACTTGTGTTATTTTATTTATGCCCTACCCATCTCCAACCCTTCTCCTTCTTAGTTTCCTCTCCCTGGGGAGCCAGGCCGCTGTGCCCCAGAAAGCTGACGTGCCCAGGCTGAAGGGAGCGGGAGCAATGGGGGGAGATAGGCAGCTTCATGGTCACCCAGACAGAGCCGGCACTGAACTGCATGCAGCAGTTTTCCTCTTCTACGCCAACACACACTTTCTCCGAGCACTTGCTTGACCTTCAGAGACAACAAGAGGGTTTGGTAGGCGAGTACCGACTGAGAAATAAGTCCACTTTTTATTGGAGAGATTAAGGGTCAGGCAAAAGCTGTTTTGAAGTTCTAATACAGTAGTTCACGTTGATAATTATGGTAAGAAAAATGGTCAGGAGCTTAAATTCAGGTTATTCTTTGTACTTTAAAAGTGAAGGGTGAAGGTTTATAAAGTATGTTTAAAAAATACACGTATCTTAAAGGATAAGTAAAATGTCTTTTCTACCCTTACTTCTGAAAGCTGCTCCCCTTTTGGCCAAAGATTGATTGGCTAAGAGCAAGATTGACATGTCAATGACAGCTGCCCGGCCAACTAACCCTGTTAGGCCAATGCAGCCTGACAGCTAGCTGACACCCCAATTTCCTGATGAGCAGCCTGCTGTGCGCCTTTTTAAGGAAAGCTTAAGACATCTTTTCCACCACCCTCCCTGTTGGTCATGCTTAATTTTTTTCTATCACTTGTCATCTGATTTTGCGGCTGTTCACTTTGTTGTGTCAGCAGATGGAGAGGGGGTTAATGACTGGGGGCTGAGAGTGCTTCTGTACACCCCCGCCTTGCAGGACATGTAACTTCAAAGTGTCTAATGGATTAAAGGAAGAGGGATGGGGTAAGTGGTACATGTCTGTGTATGTGTGACTTTAAAAAGCTTTTTGCAGACTCTTCAAACAGTCTACATGCATGTTTTCTGTATCTACTTTCCTTCAGAATATTGAATGCTTGGATTATGTCTCAAAAATTGACAAATTGGAAATCTATGAAAAACAAATCAAACCGTTTATGTATTTGTAAATACTGAGGAAATGCATTCAAATCATGTATTGAAATGTATTTTTCAAGTGTATCAAAATGTATTTTGAGTCAATGTGACTCATTAAAAATATTTTTTAATAATGTTGTCGTTGATAATTTAATTTATGAAATATTCAGTCTCAAACTGAACTAATGGTGTACAACATAATATTTAAAACAATTATACAATATGTCTTCTGCTCCTAGGAGCACAGCCACTGAATGCAGCAAGCTAAACACAATCCCAATAAAAGTTTTTACTGAAAGCAACTTGGGAAACTGGGAAAACATTATTAGACCATTTCTTCAATGACAGCGATTACAAATCAGATGAAAACAAAAGATGAAATAAGAGTTGAATCAAAAGTTTTGTGAAAATGAACGAGTACACAAACAAAACTAAATTTATAATTGACTAAATTTCAAATTAGTTAGGTTGTCCACCATGCCAGGATGAAACAAAGTCTACAAGAGGAAAAGTAAAAAGAAAGAAATACATAAGGTAACAGTTAACCCAACAGTAAATTATCAGTTGATTAGCATGTTTTTAGTGACAATTTCAGACAGCTAACATGGTATATTGGCTAGCTTGGTTAGCCGTAAAACAAAGATTATCTATAACTAAAGCCCTTATTACACCGCGCCAATGGTATGAAATGGAATGTACTTTCTGTCTCCTAAGTGGGCGTGACCTCTTTTGTAAGTTTAGTGAATGTTGTGTTGTTGTATGCAAAGTTATATCTGCATCATTGCCCGCTGCTTTTCTTGCAGTGCATGTGTGATAGGCTGATGTGTTGTTGTGTTGTCCCGTCTATAATCAAATGTTCTTTGTCTAAATGAAGACAAATTGCATTTGTTTTGAATGATGATATTTTGCTAGAATTTTCACCATAAAAACACCCACTGAAAACATTGTAACATATTCAGTAAACATTTTAATAGTAGGATAACATGATGTGTGTTATTGTAAGTGGCTCCAGTGTCAGATAATAGACCCCTTCTCACATCTCAAAAAAGCCATATCATCCCCATCTAAGACTTGATTGAATGAGTCAGCATAACAGCCTTTTTCCATCCCAAGATCTGATTATTAACATGCCACCTTGAACACGTAAACACTTCTGGGCCTTTCTTGTCTTCCTGGGAATGAATTCACTTCATGCTGTATAATGAGAGTCGGTATGGGGTCCATATGGTTACAGAAGGGTTGGGTAGGAGCAGTGATAGGGAGACAGGAAGGGGGTAATGCACGTTTTAATGAGATGTGAGTCTCTGTTGCACACCTGCACTCCAGCAATCTGTGAGGATTGCTTACTCGAGCCTAGAGAGTTATAAGACCTGAGTAAAGTGCAAGATGAAGAGCCTTGGAGTGCCTAAAATGACGCAGTGACTTCATCAACAACTGAATTAAAAGCATTAGCCTGGCTGATTAAGGTAAAACAAGATTATTTGCTGATTTGCTGCACTGCTACTTTACCTTGTCAATGACCAAGACAGAAAGCTATTGAGATATTACTTGTGAATTGTTTTAACATGTGTTTGATGCTTATTTGTTCCTCTGTAGGCTGCCGTAAAGAATGGATATGGAAGTGGATATTGACTCACAGTGTCTGTGACTCGCCTTATGTTATCTTACTCTGTAGCAGCTAGATGGGTGTTGGCCCAGCACATGGCTGACTCTGAGTGATTCATTTCTGCCATGTGCTCACAGCTTGGTGTAGCTACCTTTGTACTGTAGCGTTTGTGTCACATGACAATGATGTGATTGTGAGGGTGATGATAGCCAGATATCAGGTACTGCAAGGACCTATAGGGGATGCTGCACAACAGTTTGGACAGAAGTTTAATCTGTCCTGTAAATGTTACTGAAGTCATCTTTGTCCGATTAAGGGGAATAATTCATCCAATCAGTAGGAATGAGCACACTCACACAGCACAGAAATGTATCTAGATTTTTTTTTAACTTGGTGTCTTGAAAGAAATCAATCAAAATTCCTATGTGGCATGACCACAAGTGCACAATACAGTAGTTTTTATTGCCATTCAACACAGATCATTATTTCACATTGCAGCCCGACTGGGCTAAATTATCCTGGTTTGACTGGAAAATAGCTGCTCAAGGTTAAACTAAGACAAACAGCATGCTATCCTGAGCCAAAGAGAGACCGAGTCGACTGATCTTACACAAGAAGACCACACCAAGACCACTGGGGGCCTATTAAGAGCTACAAATTGTAGGGCCTTGTCATGCATTCACTCTATTTATGCCTCTCAGTTGTCTTTTAAATAATGCATCTCTGTTTAAGCAGTCTTGCTTTTTTAAACGCAGCACCTGGCACACTTTGGTATTCCACAGTTTGCTCTCTCCCACGGCACAGATTTTTATAAGGCTTTGTGAGGGGGCTTTGGTTTAGAGATGTGAGGGGATGATATGACTAAATTGAAAGCTGCTGCATGACAATGATGTTAGTTTGAAGAATGGCTGGTTTGTATTGTGTAGCAGCTTGAACACACAATGTTTAATGAAATAGGAGAGAAGATGATAAAAAATAATAGCATGTATAAAACAATTATTTTAACAATATTTTAACTATAGTAATATGAGTCAATAATTTTGTTGTATTATACATTTTCATTCTTTCAGCATTTTTTTCTTAGTGTACATGAGAATACTTCTACCAACAAGAGGGCAATGGCTTGTACCGTAAATAAGTGTGTATGTGTGTTTCTTCAGAATTTGGTTCCAAGTACAGTATAAGTGCACGATTGTAGACTTAGACTTCTCTTTAATAATTCTTTTGGGATGCTTTTTTATTTGACCCATACTGTACTACAGTAGGGACTTTAAGACAGAAAGTACCTGTCTCATATGAGACAACTATTAATCAGCTATTATTTTTTTAATCTGTCCTAAGTGACTTGAGCACCTTTTTAATCACAGTACATTTAAAATATCTATTAATATATACACTCAAATAAATCACAACAATGTTGAAAGTTTACAGGTGATAAGTAATCAATCATAATTTGCTGAAGGGTGTATGTTTGGTGTCTAATGAGCACCACTCATCAATAACTCTGACAGTAACTTTGACATTGAAGCAAACAGTGGGGAGTTAATGAATACAATTTAAAAATATCTGTAAACCTTTGTGATACTCTAATTCCAAGAATCAAGAGGAAACTTCCAAATCTCTCCCTCCCACAGAACTGCTACAGTATGATTGGTTATCAAACACGTCTTCTGAATCACAGAAGGCGGCACAGTGTGGGGGCGTCTCACTCTGCAGTAGTACAAAAGTCCTGAGATGGGCCTTGGATGGAAATAGAGATAATTAAACAGGTTTTACAGTCATTCCATTTTACACTGCTGGAACCTGAGGAACATTGTCCCTCAGATTTCAGACTAATGACAGACCGTAGACTCATGGGCACTCAGGTCAACAGGATAAAGTTCAACATCAAATATGGACAATGTATCCTGCAGGGCTGGTGAAAACAGTCTGGTTTGCTGAAATACAAGTCTGGTTGTCTAAAACCGAAAGGAACTCAATATTGACTGTCAAAACTTGTTTTATGTTCTTTTGGATGCTCAAGGCACTTTGATGTGGTATGTATGACAGGATGGAAAGTTGGGAACAAACCAGCTGGGATTTGGCAGGGACCAAACTTTTGCAAAATGGGATAACCTGTACCTCAAGTCACCCTCCTTTACTTTGTGAAGTTTCCTCCAAACTCAACACCAGCAGTCAGATGTCACCAGAAGCAAAAGTCTTTCCCCAGAGGGGAAAAATGGGAGGAAATAGAGGAAAAATGAGTTAAGGAGAAGGAACTTATGTTTAAAAAACTGGTAAAGTCAACCAGATCAGTTTCAAATATTAAAGTCCACTTAATTACAAGATTTCTGTTTTTTTAAGAAAGTTATAGAGAAAGAAAAGGAAGAAATTTGTAATCCTTCAAGGGTTTGTGCATACAAGCATTCAAGAACAGAAGAATGCATGCACACACATCTTCCCTATGAGGAGATTACACGTCTTAGCTGGTAAAGCCATTTTGAAACCTGTTCAGTACCAAAGCAAACATCAATAATAAAAGGTATTAAGAATTTTAATCGAGGACTTATTTAACATGATAATTGCTGGTGACAAAAGCAAAAGACCACACAATTAAATACTCAAACCACATCCTTTATTAATAGTATAATTTACCGCAGTCCCCTACAGATTCACTTCTGGTATTGAGGGAAGGTATTTTCAAAGCACCTCTGTCAGAAAAATGTTTAGCATATTCAACACCCCAGGATCAATATGTTGTCGGGAACAGCATCTCTCACGCTCCACAATTAATTCACTGATTTCGACCTCTGGCTTGAGTTTTAGTGAAGCCAACATCATCGGCCTGCTGATGGGACAGGGATGGACATAACGCAAATGACCTGTTTTAATACTCCTCATCAAAGCCCACAATAAAAGATCAAATGGGGCAGGAACAACCAGGCTCTCTCACAATGACCTTAAAGTAAGACGCTAAATGTTGTGTAGGTTGTGACAAAGGTCAGTTTGCTATTGATTCTTTCCACAGCAAGTCTCAGCAACATTTCCTGTTATGCTTTGACGGGTGGCAATGTAGGCCTTTGGGGGGGATTTTTTAATAGCATACCATAGCAACGGTATACTTATACAGTCAATCAAAGTTGGGCAAGTAAAAACACATACAACATCACACAAAATGGCCCATCAAAACTGCAAAATAGAATATTTGTTCTGCCAAATTTAAAACGTGGTTGACAACTTATACAAGTATACTATTGATGAATAATTCTGCATCACATCATCCTAATCACAAAATGGACTGAATAACAGAAGTTTAGTTTTTCAAATTAGTTATTTAAGTTCATAAAAATCATAAGTTTGCAAAATATTTTAATAACAACACATTAAAACAGATCTGATTTACTTAATACTGCCACATCTGTCCATCCATAAATGTCCCATTCCTGCAACTTTGAAAAGTCTGACTCACCCAACATTAAATACCATCACACAATGTTTGTCAGACATGTTCAGTAATTTGTATGGGCTCCATTTGTAATTACAATATTTCCAGTGCCACTTTGGCGCAAAGCAGCTGACATTATACTACAGCATGTTGATGTAAGCACAAGTCAGACTTGTTGCACTTGTTCAATAAAAAATACTTTATCAAATGAATGTTTCATGCATGTTGTCCCCTCTGCTTCGTGAATGATTGTTTGCTGTTTCAAAATATCATTAGCTCCATTCAAGATTTAGATTTGTTACTTGTTCTTAACAGCGAAATTCTCCATCAGTCTGCCACCTTCAAATTGTAAGGAAAATGAAGGGATGATCTCTGAACACATCACTTTCTATCGAACCAGCAATTGTTAGACACATCAAACAGAAAGCAACTGTAAAAATATTTTTGTTTCATCTTGAGGTTTTTCAGTACATCATGAGTTGGAGTTGGAGCCGGATGCATTGAAGCTAAATTCATGTTGATAGCACATCGAAATTATAATATTTTGTGCAACTTTATATGTCTTTGCTAACATGTTAGCAAAAGCTATTTCAGTTTTGTTGTAAGAATCATTAGGCCACAACTTACCCTCTTTACATGATCAAGACAATCTGCAAGGGCTCAAACCAGGCATCAGCATGGGGAAGAAAGGTGATTTAAGCTATTTTAAACGTGGCATGGTGGTTAATGCCCCTCCTGTCAGCTAAGAACAAAAATCCGAGGCTACTATTGACACGGACTCTTGAAAATAGGATTATAGAAGGTTGGAAAAACATTAAGTGGTCTGATGAGACTTCATTTCTGCTGTGACATTCAGGTGGTGGGGTCAAAGGTTTACATTAACAACATGAAGACATCTTGTATAGTTCAGGCAGATCGGCTTGCTTTGTGCAAATGTCCTTTTATTGAAAACAACATTGACATAAAGGCTACTGTAGTGTTCAACTTCACATGTAACATTCTCACTTGGAGCAAATAATTTCCTGTAACAATGTCCATCAATAAAAGGGGGAAAAAATACTTGGACAAGGGGGCGGAGAATTCACATCAGCTGTTTGCTTGGCCATCAAGCTGTACTTACATATAGCTCAGTTTACAAGCAGACCCACAGATAACTTTGTTCTTGTCAATGGAACCATTTAGCAACTTTTAAAAAGTAAACTTTTCATTCTGAATGTTATTGATATCCATTTCAGCATCTTGCGCCATCCACTCAAAACGTAACGTTACTACTCTTTAGTTGGCTCACAAGCCCAAACAAGTGTGTGTGGCAAGCATGTTGTTTTGTTACAGGTCTAGCTAGATTCGGTGGAGTGTTGTAGTTTTTGCAACGTTACTAGTTGTAACAGCATGTGTAAAAAACTTTGCTCGGCAAAAAAGCACGTTAATCTTGCGATAACATAAATTTACGCCGTTAAAATGGGTTTGCGTTAACGCCATTAATAACGCGTTTAACTGACAGCGCCATATATATATAAAATACAAGGTTTTTTCTGCACATTAATTGTGATTGTTGCTTATCAATTCCGTGTTAGGGCTCGTAGTAGGATAGTGGTAACCAAATAGTAACAAACACGTAGTTTAGATAAAGTAAGAAACTTGGGGTAAGATGGGAATTCTACGATAAATCAGGTTTTCTTTTATTTTTCCTTTAAAACTACAAAATAAGACCCTTCCTTCAGTAGTAAACCCACATCGCCCATCACCTCTAGTCATCACTGATCCAGGGATTAGCCTCTGCCGATTATCTGAAGCCACCGATGACAAAGATAGAAAGAACTAGGCAGATTAGATGAGAGTGGTATATTTTTGTACTCTCTGATCGGGTGAAGGAAATGATGGATGAACTAATACCTGCCTGCGTCTCTCTCCTGTCCTAGCTTGGGCTTTATTGAGGTCTTTAGATTCACTTATCTGCAGCCCCCCAGGTTATCTCTCTCCACTCCTTCAATGACAAGTGCCACCTCAGAGAAGCCCTGCAGATGCTCTTTTCCCTAAACAAAAGAATTCACACTCCTGCTTTGTCTGTCTTTTGTGATGCAGGCTGAGCATGAAGCAGATTTTTTGCTCAATTTCACAACCGTCACATTCATTTTGTTGTATCAGGGAGAGCATTAATTGATCGCAAATTGCAATGCAACCTGGTTGTTAACACAGAGTTTATTCAACCCTTACCTAAATGGGAATGTTTTGCAACTGAGAGCCTGATGAAAATTCCACTCTTTTGTTCTGACTAGATGAGTGATAATCAACGTTTTCATTTTTAGTTTTCTTATCTAATTCTGCACATTGGACGGCAACCAAATAAGCAGCAATACCTTTGCATGGGTTTGAACATCTGTATTTGATGATTGTCAATATTGTGCCAGCTGTCCTTGTTTTCTGTTGCCAGCGCAAACACACAAACGGTGGAAACTGAGGTGGCAATTCAGTTCCGTTTGATTTGAGTTTATCCTTTTGACCAGGCTGTATTTAAACAAATGGTGTAATCTCACTGACTGGCATCTGTAAGGGGTGACCCAACACAATTACTGGTGCTTACATGCCAGCTGTACTTCAGCTAGAATTAGTGTTGTGTTTTGAGGAGACTTTTTTGTTCTCTGTTGTTTTGTTTTGTTGAGAGAGACGCTTTTTGCAAGCCAAATTTGTATATCCATTTTATGTTTACAGGCACACGAGGGTAAAGTTTGAGCACTCCTGCACATCTGTCTTAGCACGGAAATAGCATTGGCAGGTTTTGGTGTCTCTCTCTTTGGTGAATTTAAATACAACCTTAGTAACTCCTACAGTTTCCTTGGTCATCCAATTTAGTCAGATGGAAGCCACAGAGAGGATGCTTATCTACCTTCTTTCCCACTGCCCCGAGGACAAGTAGCTCCACTTTTCCCCATGTGAGGCTGGATGATGTCATTATTTGGGATCAGGTCCACATCCCAACTACCACCACCAGGCATGACTCGATTGAGTATTGACAGTCTTGACTGCTGTCTGTCCTCTATGATGATAAACCAACTGGAACCATCTGGTGATAGATCATTAATATAAACATGTCCCAGCATGCAACAAACATACAAACCTTAAGAGAAGACATACACTCTGTTTCTTTTGTTTTTTATCAATTTACCCATTACAAATTAAAACTGTAGTAATTTCTAATATCTTGTCTGGGTTGACACAGAAAGAATTTACTGCTTTGTGGGTAAAACATAGTAAATGGACCAAGAGGGGCCTTTTATATGGGCAGATATTATAAAACCACATACTGAGAAGTGCTACAGCTAAACCTTCCACTCCAGCACACTTTGACCTTAGAAGTAACAATTATATAAGAATCTATGTCAAGAAGTTGAAGGAAAGTTTGCTAGACATTTTGCAAGTGTGACACTTTGGAAAGAGAGGACAGGAACACCGTGATGTCACCTGGCCCGCTTACTTTAGATGTCCCGGCTTCTCTGTCTCAGATGGGGAATTGTTTCAAGGGACGCCCCAGGGCTTAAGCGCCTCAAAGAACTCCAAAAAAAATACCCTTGACCGCCTCGAGAGCACTTCCTCTTCAAAGTGCAAGTGCATTCAAACAAAGAACAGTTACTTAGCTGACTGTGCAGTGTGCACAATAATGTAAAATATTTGTACAGGAATTGTATGGCCATACATTGACAAATGGGACTTTAAAGCTTTAGTGCAGGGGTCTTCAACGTTTTCCATGCCAAGGACCCCCAAACTGATGGCGAGATGGAGCGGGAACCCCCTAATTATATATATTGTGTGCATTGACGACTGAAAGACATCTTCTGCATTTATCTGTTTACTACAGTGTGTTCAATTCATGTTAATGTGTATTTAAAGACATTTCAATTAGTGGAAAAAATTGCAGGGTGGGGGGGGGGGGAATATAAAAAAAAGTCTAATCAACCAAAACTTTCGCGACCCCCATGCAGTACCTCCGCGGACCCCCTAGGGGTCGCGGACCCCCTGTTGAAGACCCCTGCTTTAGTGCATAACTGGAGGTTGGAGGAGTTAGTATTTTTATGCCACAGGGCATCATATTATCATTGATTACATGCTACTTTTCAACACACAACAGAGACCTTATTTGTTTATATTAAATGATTTTAATATTGATTGATCCAACACCAAAGATTCTTTTGTACCTTAAAATAATGCTTCAAACTTTGTTTCAGTGGTTCATTAACTCGTTCGAGTGAGAGATAAGAAAAATGGTAACGTTAACTGTATAGATAGATGACTAATCTAATGGTATTTTAGCCAGCTAGCACAGCCCTGTCTGCCTCACTTTCTTAGCGCTGCGAGGCTTCAGTCAGGATTAGAGCTGACAACAGCCCCGAGGACACATCCACAGTCAGCCCCCAGCCAGCTAGCAAGCTTCCCGGTCAGCACTTAACTCCAGTGCAAAGGACGCTAACGGCAGTTTACTGAACCGTCGGGAGACCCAGGCACTTGAGTCAGAACAGTGGCCATTCATGACATTAAACCTCTGTTAGCTTTAGCGATGCCCCCCCGCCCCCCGCTTTGTTTTTAGGTGCCTTTACACTTAGCTAAATTTACCCGACAAGAGGAGGAGAAGGCACAAAATGGACTAATAGTAATTTAAAGATGTGGTATAGATGGGGGCATTGAACCTGAGTGGACAATGTTCAAAGCTTCCATTGCTAAAGCTGCGGCGGCGAGCTATGGTCTTAGGGTTTTAGGTGCCTCAAGGGGCGGTAACCCACGAACACCCTGGTGGACACCGGTGGTCAGGGAAGCCGT